>NW_028297115.1:1194337-1429047 GCF_055798465.1 Pogonomyrmex barbatus | reverse complement strand
GTCGGAAGGGAGGTAAACCGCTGGATCCGCGGATTGGCGATCCTGCGGATTGGGAGCTGCCGCGCGGCGGACGGCTTAGGCCAGCGTTGGGCCGCTATCGCGGGTGATCCGCCGCGATCCGAAAGGTCGCGGGTTCACGATTGCCCTCCCCGATCATCCGGAGAATGACGATTCGGCGGCACGTCTGACGCGGGCGACGCGGCGACGGCGGCGGCGGCGGCGGCGGCGGCGGCGGCGGTGGCGGCGGCGACAGCGGCAGCGGTAGCGGTAGCGGCCGCAACGACAGAGCGATAATTCCTCCCAGTGCGCCGGAGGACGACGACGAGTCGCGACGATCCACTGGCCGTCCCGATCGCCGATCGGTCGTACACGCTCGCTCGAGGCCGGACCCTCGCGCCTGCCTGCGCCCGGACACGGCACGGAGCTCGCCAAGTCTCGACCGACAGCAGCAGCGTTGCGGACGCGCGGTGATCGAACGTGGGATTGTTATCTCCTCTCCTCGACACAGTGCGTGGCCCGCTCGCGTGACAGACTCCAAAGGGATAGAAGGCGCGTTCCGTGCGGGCACGCGACATTCGTGTCGTTTTATATATATATATATATATATATATACGTGCCGTGTATCACGGGGAAACAGTGGCCAAGATGCCGCTCTTCGGGAAGAAGGATGCGAACAAGAAGATCAAGAAGGACGGGAGGGACGACCGGTCGCCCTCCATCGAGGACAAGTACGTCCTGAAGGACTTGCTCGGCACGTAAGTCGGCCTTAACTTCCGCCCATACGTCGTTGGCCGCCGTGGACGACTCTCGGCGCGTTAAAAGCCGCGCGGGTTCGCACACACGGCTCTCTCTCTCTCTCTCTCTCTCTCTCTCTCTCTCTCTCTCTCTCTCTCTCTCTAACACATGTTTCTCTTTTGTAGTAAAACGTCGCAGGGGGCCCCTTTAGCGGGAATTTAAAAATCATCGAGAGATGATTATCGCGCGTCGATTATCGGCGCGTTTAGCATTGCGGCCGCAGGAATTTTAGCGGATTCAACGGGTCCGTGAATAAAAACATGCTTCTCCCTTCAAATTAATTCAGATAAGCTCTGACGGATATCCCATTTCCGGCTTAATCGCCATTTACGCTTATTAGCTAATGACGAGTCTCGAGATCTTGATCTCGCGTTTTACTCCGGAAAGCAAGTCATTATCGGATGTCCACGTTCGAACGGGATGTGTTGCATGCAAATGTCATGGCAAACAAATACGGAGTCGGCGATGTTGATTTTCTCGTGCGTTTCCGATAACGATATCTTTCTCTCTCTTTCTCTTTCTCCCTCCCTCCCTCTCTCTCTCTCTCTCTCTCTCTCTCTCTCTCTCTCTCGCGCGCGCGCGCGCGCGCCTACGCACTTACTTTTTTTTAATGATAAATCCTTCCGATTAACATTCCGTTTACGTAATGTCCGTTCTTCCAGCTACTTTGAGTTTTGCGCGTTTCGCATTTCCGCACGCGTAATAACAGATCGCACACGGTCGGAAACACAAGCGACGACGTGTATATCTGCGCGCTGTTCTATATCTTTTTAGCGAGATCGATTAAGCGTTAGCTTCAACACTTTCGCGCGCCTGCCACGCGTCGCGTTACGCGTTGACATCCCGGTGTCCGCGTGTAACAGATTGCCGATGGGAACGGAGTTACATAATCAAGGGGGGGAATGGAAAGGGGAAGAATGTTGACCTATTATCGTTTTTTCTCTTTTTACGCGACTCCGATCGAAGAGCGATCTCCCCGTATCGAAATGCGCGAACTATTGAAATGCAAAGAGAGAGAGAGAGAGAGAGAGAGAGAGAGAGAGAGAGAGAGAGAGAGAGAGAGAGAAAGATTTTTTAATTAGCAAAATGCATGGCGACAGACGCGTTCGGCGAAAATTAGCGTCGTTCGAAACTCATGCGTGATTATTATTCTTTCTCTTTTCGCGCTCGTTCCCGCGCTCTCCCTCCAACCCCTCCCCCTTTTTTTTTCTTTTTCCGCTGCAGAACCGCGATATTAGCATGCATCTTGCGCGGATCTTTCAGGATAATCTCTCCCCCATCTCCTTCCTAAATCCGACGAAATTCGTACGACGCGTATGAATATCCTTCCCCCTTCCCCCTCCTTTCCTTCCTCCTATCAGGTGGAGCAGCGTTCTTTTAAACTGCGGCGGTCTTCTCGGATCGGTGAGAATAGATTTCGGAATGGAAACGTCAGGCTTCAATAGCCTCTTTTGAATAGGATTAACGACTCAAGGTGAAGCATCTCTCGTGAATTTGAGAGAAGATCGTATGAAGAGAAGAAAAAAAGATCTTGTTTTTGCAGCCGCAAATCTTGAACGGTCTTTAGCCTGTTATATGAAGCGATTTATCTCTCTTTCTCTCTCCCTCTTTGCTTCCTCTTTCTCCCCCCCCCCCTCTCCCCTCCCCTCCTCTCCTCCTCTTTTCTATTGCAGCGAATTTATGAAAATCAAGAAATCGATTTGCCTTGTTTTGTCCACTTCGCGGCAAAGAGAACTCGGATCGACCGAGTAAAAAAAATCGATGCGATTGAAAAGACGGCCGGGGATGACTTTTGGACAGACTCGTAGACGACGTCGTTTTGGCCTTCGCGACCATCCAGCACCCGTTCTTCTTTTTGTTTACGTATACAGACACGGAGGCGTCCGGCTGCTAAATGGATCGCGTAAATGGAAGTTTCCGCGATTTAATCTCTCCCCCCTTCCCTCCCCCCTTTTTTTTTCTTCCCTCGGTCGACGCGCTAACGCGACGCGTTGTGGCGTGACCGTTAACTTTCTCCTTCCGACGGGATCGCTTTTCATTTCGGGAAATAACCCGTGCGAGCGACGACTTTCGCACGTGTTCTCCTCCACCTTGCGACGCCGCGCGTAAAGGGTGTTTTCGAACGGCGTCGCTTGGTATGCATTAAATCGCATTAAAATCTAATGTATATTTGCGCCCGTAACGGGGCACTTTGAAATTGCTTTCTTGAAACGTGTCATCAGTTCAGGAAATTCTGCCTTGTTACATCGCCCGGCGTCGAATTTAAGAAACTCTAACAAGAAAATTTATGTCGCCCTTATTACATTTCTTTTTTCCTTTTTCTTTCTTTTTTTTTTTAACTTTTTTCGCGCCTTGTTTTTTTCGTATCCCCCGATTCCCCGTTTAACTGAAAAAGTAAAATTACAGTCTTCGGTTCAATTTTACTCTGTCGCGATGCCTTTCGACTAAACTTAGCGGATTGTTAGTCAGATTGAGATCAGCCCAGAAAAGCTGCTGAATGCCGGCAAATATTTTTCCTCGTCGCTTTGTATGGCGTGTTATCTATATCTGCTTTTTCAAAAAATGTTTAGAACGCAAGAATCCTTGACATATATTTCTATAATTAACTCTATCAGTGCTATATATCAATTGTTGTACCGTTTATGTAACAGTTTGCGGCTAATGATTATTTAATTAATCGAGAGTTTCGAACATCTGATATGATTTTTTTATTAAACATATCGTTTCTGATTATTTCATAAACTCTTAATTTTTATCTTTTTATCTTTATCCATTTAATTTAAAACTCTTTATCTTAATTTAAACTCTTGATCTTTATATTAGTTTACTTATAAAATCGAGAACATTGTTTAATTTTAAATTAAAATTAGGAATTATTGAATATATCACCAGGTTGTGAGTTTTAGTTATGTAATAATGTTTTTTTTATCCTTAAAGAAAAAAAAATGTTAACTTGTATATTCATCTACGGGAAATAGAATAATAATTTTTTATTATAAAGTTCCCGTTATATTATTAAATAGTTGTGCATTTAAATTGTTCTCTTTGCTTTATATATTTTGAAGCACTAGAAATCCGTTCCTCGAAACACTAGAAAATAAAATATAAAATTTATGCAAACCAACTTTTTTAAATAACATTTTTTTTTCTGATTTAAAACTAATATTTATCACAACGTTTCGAATTAATATATGTTAATTGCGTGATAAAATTAATTTTGTGCCCAAGGACCTGAGCGCAAAATTAGTTATAATCTGAATGATCTTCGCTGCTAATAAAAAGAAACAGTCCCGCGAATAATTAAATAATAGCTAGAGAAAAACGAAATAACGAAATAACAACTACGCAGCTTCTAATGTAACTAAATAAATTTGTTTTCGAAATGATTGTGCTTAAATATGATATTTTCCTTTTTGTTTAGGGGAGCATTCTCCGAAGTGAGGCTGGCGGAGAGTAAAGAGAAGCCGGGTCAAATGTTTGCCGTGAAGATCATCGACAAGAAGGCGCTAAAGGGCAAGGAAGATTCGCTAGAGAACGAAATCAAAGTTCTACGAAGGTAGGGCGCAAAGCGATTCTGAGAGCTGGGACACGCGTAGAAAAAGAAAAAAAGAAAATTCTTTTCCCTTTGCCAGTAAACATCTTTTATTTGCGGTAACATAGTTGGCCCTTATATACCTTAGGTATTTGGAAAACCGATGAACAATTCGAGAGTAATTCGAGTGCCAGTTCTATTATCGCTGGAATCGACTCCGATATACTTATACGCATGCCCCTCTCTCTCCCTAATAAAAAACACTCTTCTCATTCCCCTAAGGATCACGTTATTTTCCCCGAGTATCGTATCCCCTCGTAGAGCTTTTTGAGTATATCAGATAGATTTATATCCCATTGGCATCGCAAGCGTAAAGCTGAAGTGGTATCACCGAGCCCTCGCTTTCTTGGAAAATTATATTTTACCTTTGCTGTCTTGGAAATTATATTGTATTTTGCGACCCGGTGTAAGTCGTTCGAGCTGCTCCTTCATCGAAAGAGTAGATAACACGAGCATTAATCCATAAGCTAAATCCCGATCACTGTGCTTTTCTCACTTGTACGATGTTACCATGGCGCTAATAAAATGGCTCGTACAACAACAATAACATCTCGGAGGGATCTCTTTCGTTTTTCGAGGAGCGCTGCGATGTGGCATTTGGAGTGAGCTCCGATGGCTGTCGGCTTTGTCCCTCTGTTATCCTTAATGTGGTATGCAAATAATGTGCACACAAGCTACACGTTGTGCTCTCGACGCTGTTAAACGTACCTCCAGACACACAGAGCAGATTCGGCTCTCGAACTTCCATTGTGATTCCTCTGTCCTGGATACATGTATCTCTTCTCCTGGATATATATATATATATATATGTAACGTCTCTTCTTTTTTCTTTGTTTCTTTTCTTTTCTTTTCTTTTCTTTTTTTTTTAACACTTTGGCTGAATACTTACGTGTTAAAGTGAAACTTTTTGGATGTTCTATTAGCATCGAGCGTCTTTCTGTCGTCCTGCTCTATCTCTCACTGCGACTTACATGCCAGCTACTAAATCGAGGCACGCTAAAAAAATTAACAAGTAACTTACAAAAAACGATCGATACTTGAGAATCCTTGTTGTGTATCGTTATATTATCATTTATCGATCAGCGCTGCAGGAGCTGCGGGGTGCTACATGTCATACATACATCGTACATCGTACACGACGAGACACGTCGCTCCGGGTTTTACTAACTGAAAACTCGTTCCATACTATCGTGATGAAACACACATCGCATCGCGACGTCACCAAATATGCATACATCGCGCCGGCAAGGTTGACTTTAATGTATCCGCTTGAACAAACGGATGTAAAACCTGCATCAAAAATTTAATTAATATGAAAATAAACGTCTCCGCTCGGGAGAGGATGGGAGGAGAGGGGGCGGGGGGGGGGGAGGAGGGGGACTCGCGTCTACGTCTCGAGCTTTACGAAAAGGGTGCTGCATGCATAAACGTGAAAATTCAACGGCATCGATCACACACTGTCGCCGATGTAGATGTGTCTTAAGTGGCAGATACATCTGTTCTCATGTCGCCGCACACGCGCGCGCGCGCGCGCGCGCGCACACACACACACACACACATACACTAATTTCCCCCGTTGCACCTCGTGTGTTTGTGACTACACGTACGTACACACGATTTACACACGAATCTCCATCTCTCGCTGCCATCACCGCTATGGTGAAACGGGACGCTCGCGCGGCAAAAGAATGGTGTAGAGTCAGAGAGAGAAACCACGAAAGCACGATCGCAAGCGACCAGCCGCTCCCGACATGTACAACATTATGTAATTGTGTATTTGGTATTTTTTATTATACTTCGTAGGTTCAGCGAAAGTGCGACACCACAGAGTGGTGGCGGATCGCTCAAGTCGGATAGTAGTGGCGAAAAGAGATGGTAAGTGCGGGCCGTACCCAGGGTATGGGGTATATCAGCTACCTATACCGCTCTCAGTATATAAACTGTACTCACTCGACGATATGCCATGTACATTTTTACATTTCAGATCTTTTTTTCTTTTTTTTTTTCTGCGTATCGTGTTACACGTATATATACGTATTTGGAAACACATTTGGTGCACGACTTGTGCACGTACATCGGCACAATTGAACACAGTTTTGGTATCCCTTGATACTTGCCACCCGAGCAGACGAAGGGAGAAATTGCACGTCCCGCAGGTCTCTTTCTCTCTCTTGGATAAATAATTTCGCACGGAAGGGATAGATAATGTGTCGCCGCAAAGCGCCCCCGCGGAATGCCGTTTTTATCCGCGCGCCGACATAAATCGGGTAATAGGTAACACCTCGCGGAATTTTTTCCTCCCCCCCCCCCTCCCCCCCCCCCGTGCGAAAAAAATTATCCCCGAGAGAGAAAACGCGGGATGAGGCGCGACGGCGCTTCTTTCACCTCACCTGCACCGCCAATTTCCGCGTGTCAGCTTTACTACAATCACGTGTCCCGTAATAAAAGTGAATGACTTTTCGAGTGAGAAGCACTGATGTAAAGTGGCGATAAGGTAAATTTTACTTTAGATAGATGTTGGTCTCTCACTCGACTTTATCATTTCGACGACAGCCGTTAGATAATATCCGCTCTAATCACCGTGAAGTGAAATCTGATTTCCCGCGATAAGAATCGCGAATGATTTGATTATTATCTTGTAGTGCCGGTATTTAGATAAAGTTCATTCAGAGAAATGAAGCGATAGTACGACTACAAGTGGGTATCGGTAACGGAAAAGATATTATTCATATTGGCGGCATGACGGCGCAATTTACGGGATAACATACATTTATCATACGCAGGCAGCCAGAGAAAAACTTTAAATTTGTTTTGATTATACTTTCAAATTTCGTTTGTACACTCCACATACGCGACGAAACGAAATTTCTGGAAAGAAAAAAAAAATTTGTACGCGGATGAAAAATATGATGGTATATTTTACTTTCTTAGATTTTAGACAATCCAAAACTGTGTTATTTTATGTACATCGTAAAACGATACGCGTTTTATTATTACAATCCAACATGTATCGTGTTGTGTAAAAAAGAAAAATGGAAAAATGTTCTGATTATCGTCAACAATCACCTCATAAATATCGATCGTTTTTCATTATTTAGAATAAAAAAAAAAAAAAAGAAAAATTTATTCGCCTACACGCGGTGATTAATAATGTGTGGAATAAATTAAGAGAAAGCGTGACATTCGTAATTTTTTATCGAGAAGAACCGGCAAGACGAATTGATTTGATTCTTTCAGCTCTCGAAAACAATATATCGCATATTCGCTTTTCTATCTTCATTGATTAGTCATCGCCTGTTGAATCGAGAGAACTTTTTTTTTTTTTTTTTTGCCCCATCGACATTAACATTAAAATTATGAGCACGAAAACAACTGCTATCGGAAACTTACCGTGATTGTATAAATTTAACTGTGTAAGCGGTGTAAAGAAGATCTTGTACAGTTTCCACGTACATTTACAATACTCGGTATCTAAACGTGTATCATCAGGAGGTCTTTGTCGTTTTAGGTAGAAACTGCAAGTAGATCACTATACGTAAATCAGGATAAACACGTCGAGGCGGAAAAACCGTCTTACATAATAACATAAATGCTTCACGCTCTCTGCGAAAGAGAAGAGAAAAACTTGCACATATCCACGCTGATTCATACACTCGATACTACGATGCTGTTCTTAGTGACTCGATACGCGACAGATTTGATCAATTAAGGAAGCTCGATCGTATCTTAACGAGCTAGCTGTTTAATGAACACAATTTTCTCAAGGTAATATAACATGAAATATGTACAAGAGATAATGAAGTAATTATTTGAGCTTTTACGAGAAAACAATGTGGGATAAATCAAGTTTGAGCGAAAATTGCTGCCTGTGTAGAGTCATTAAGAGATAATTGCGATCTAGAGAGAGAGAGAGAGGGGGGGGGGAGAAATCTCTCTTTTTTCCTCACATTCTGTATTTATTACGTGTTAAACTGTGTTATCACGTTATTTGGCTCGCCATTTGACACTTTTATTTATTTCCGACTCGTTGCGAGTAGTTTTAATGAGCGATCCCTTGATATTCTCCATACAAAATCCTTGTACATATTTAGTAGATATTGCTTTGTTGCTATTGAGTAATATTCTGTAAACTAGTTATCTCTTTCTACGTGGATGTGATTGTCTCTCTATTTAATTAACGATCTGTGTGCCAAGTTATAATATATATGATCTAGTAAAATTGGAGCATGTTTCATTAATTATATTATTGCAGTTGCAATTAACATCGAGCTAATTTTGCATTGCTACTTAGCGTGTTATTTATCGTGTACGAGTTTATTACAATTTTATTATTTTGCGAGTTTCAAGATTGTTAATTACACATGTATAACGTGCAAATATTGACTACAATTCGGCCGGGGTACATTAGCGAATGTATTTACCTAATAAATTAGTTATTCGAATAATGTATGTTTGAAATAGCGTTGTATAGCTTCATAGCCATATCTTGGAAAAAAAAGGGAATTAGTGTTCGATATTTTGATCAATTTTCATGCAAAAAGGACCTCGATTCTTTTCCCAATTAAAATTTTATCAAACTAATTCGAGCTCTTATCGTCAAATTACAATTTCTGCATGTCGGTCCTTCAAGACGTAAAGGCAAATACATGTTTGTCAAATGAAACATCGATATCTGTAATGTTGATTACGTTGCCAAATTCCTGTTGTAATAGCAGAAAGTAAAGTAAACTCGATACTCGACAAGGCTGACTTATACTCTACTTATCATACTGCGCGAAGATAATATATACGGCATATTAAAAAAAAAAAAAAAAAAAAAAATCATCGAGTCAATTCTCTCGTTGTCTCTCCATGCGTGGTGGTGCACAATGGCTTTAAATTAGAGGAAGAAAACACGACGTTGTTCCAGGCTAACCCACCCCAATATCGTTCAATTGCTGGAGACGTACGAGGACAAGCACAAAGTCTATTTGGTCATGGAGCTGTGAGTAATAATGCGTATACCTTCTATCCTCCTTTAACGTAATGGTGCCGAGGGCTGAGATTGAGAAAGTGAACATTCCGAATTACATCAGGGTTACCGGCGGAGAGCTATTCGACAGGATCGTCGAGAAGGGCTCGTACACAGAGAAGGACGCGTCCGGCTTAATAAGGCAGGTGCTCGAGGCGGTGGACTACATGCACGATCAGGGTGTAGTTCACAGAGATCTCAAGCCGGAGAATCTCCTTTATTACAGTCCGGACGAGGACAGCAAGATCATGATCAGCGACTTCGGCCTATCGAAGATGGAAGATTCCGGGATCATGGCGACCGCTTGCGGCACGCCGGGATATGTCGGTGAGTTTTTTTTTTTTTTTTTTTTTTTTTTTTAGCTGGGAAAGGGAGAAGGAAAAAAAATAGACGGGTTTCAAGCATCGACGATCAAACGATTTACTATTTCGTACCCATTTCGATGATCCGCAGCACCCGAGGTTCTGGCGCAGAAGCCGTATGGCAAAGCGGTCGACGTGTGGAGCATAGGCGTCATCTCGTATATCCTTCTGTGCGGATATCCCCCGTTTTACGACGAGAACGACGCCAATCTGTTTGCACAAATTTTGCGAGGTAACGAAATGAACTTGTGGGCAGCGTTTTTTTCCGCATTCCGCATTCCGATAAGGCCTAATGCGGCGTTAATGCGGTCTAGTCGCCACTTTTATGATCGATAGTCACGTACGAGAGAGGCCTCGCACGAGAGACAAACTATTAATTGGATTCGTAAAATAGTACATCACTTTCAAATTTTACGTTTTTGTCATTTTGAACTAGATACTTTTGCATTTTTTTTTGCCTATGACACGCGTTGATAAAAAAAATTATATAACATTGACAAATTTGAGATTTGCATTATCAAGATGGAAGAAAAAAAAGTACATATTATATAGTAATATCTTTATCAGTTTGATTTTCTGCAGTCATATAAAATTTATATGCCTTTTTTCCATGAGCTGGTCGAAATTATTTTAACTATAAATTATATTCCCTTTAACAAAGAGGGCTGACTAAATTGTTGCAGGTGAATTTGAATTTGATTCGCCATACTGGGACGATATCAGCGCTTCTGCGAAGGATTTCATTGGAAAGTTGATGTGCGTCAATGTCGAGGAACGTTATACCTGTAAACAGGCCCTCGCACATCCCTGGTAAGGATTTTTAGAACATCGTCAGAATGAAGATTACTGAAAGGCTTTACTTTGCATATTTGCATATTAATGTGGCAGTAATAACACGAAAAATTTGTAACAGCCGAATTATTTTGCAAACATGTAACAGCAAGAGTATGCAACGAAAGCTTAAAAATATAAACTTTAATGTACAAAAGTTGCATAGATATTACAGGAACAAATTTGTTCGTAAAATATGATATGTATTAAGTAAGTAGATGATACATATTTTCTGATTTGTATGTGTTAAAGTCATCTGTGTGTGTTAAAGAGATTCAGTAATTTAATAATCATTATTACTAATGAATTAATTAAGCTCTATACTTTAATAATTATTATATATCGTTTAATGAGATATGAACTTATTGATAGCTAAAAATTTAAAAATAAAAATTCAATATCAAAATTCATCACGCGATATCTTTTCATTTGTTTTTTTTTTATACTTGTCTTTTTTTTCTTGTTCATTATAC
Source organism: Pogonomyrmex barbatus (assembly GCF_055798465.1). Lineage (NCBI taxonomy): Eukaryota > Metazoa > Arthropoda > Insecta > Hymenoptera > Formicidae > Pogonomyrmex > Pogonomyrmex barbatus. Next base: position 1,417,983 of record NW_028297115.1, on the reverse strand, counting down.
TAATCACTTATGCGTAATACAATTAAATTGAATAATCATAGCATGAACGAGACGTAATACGGCATTAATATTTTTCCAGGATTTCCGGCAACGCTGCTAGTAATAAAAACATCCACGGTACTGTATCCGAACAACTTAAAAAGAATTTTGCCAAGTCGAGATGGAAGGTTGGTATCGCCGATTGATCACTATATCGTTAATCCATGTGTCTTTGCCCACCAGAAGCCATAGGAATATCTCCTTATCTCATGATTGCAGCAAGCGTATCACGCAGCCACGGTCATACGTCAGATGCAACGGTTAGCACTAAACAGTGGCCAGCAGCAGCAGCAGGAGGATACAGGCTCGATCGGCCCCTCCAGCGGCAATCCCACGCAATACCGAGAGCAATCGCAGATCAGCTACAACCAGCACACGGGGCCGCTGGGGCCGTCGTCGCCAGCCTCGAGCAATCTCAGCAATTGAAGCAGACGCGCGAGCAGACATCGCCGTTGCTCACTGTGTCGAGTCACTGGTGTTTACGAATCTCACTTCTCACTCCATTCCAATCACTCCCGCCGACCACTTGCCACCGCTATACATGCGCAACAAATGCTTCAAGCTGTGGGGACAGCGCACGCACCGTTCTGTCCGTTCTCTCTTTCAAGACATTGTGTTGCAACTTAGGAAGCAACGGAAGACATAAGAAGAGCTGAGAAGCCATTGCTAGAGTTACGCGCGTCCGCACACGGAGGAGCAATGTATCACGCGAGGTAGCCGTTCGCTCTCGAGCTACGGGGATAGATTAGAGCCAATTTGCTTCGCGCAAGTGATGCGTACATACACACACTTACATAGGCACGTACATGTACACGCAGAAATACAGTTACCATCGAAAGGCGTAAACTACAATTCGCTTTGGCTGGCCCATGCGATACAATACATGCGAATTCGTACCCTCTTCTATGGCAGTACGGCAGTTACGTTTGCAGGCTTTATTCTTATGATTTACGACGTTTCCTATGTTACATACGCGTAAGCAATAGCTCGTAGCGATTTGCAGAATACGTTTCGCATCGATCTAACAGGGCAAAGAGACGGTTACATCTCTAGAGATAAGACTTGAAGATTGTTTGCACGCACTTTGTTAGATCGAGTCCATTCTATATATATAAATATATATATATGTATACATATAAATATATGCATTAACGCGAAACAGTACAACGACAAGTTTTTATATTTTATAAAATTCGGTGTAATACGTAGCGCGGCTGTTTGATACAATTCTGTGCAGTATAGAGATCTGTATTGTTAGACACGGACAAATATGATTCCATATCACGGTTCCTATGTATGGTTCGATCCTCGCTCGCCGTAATATATACCTCGGAACGATAGAGAATATTTCCTATCTACTTACAAAAGTCGAATTTACTTTCCAGTCGCAAGAATCTATTATCAAAACGCAGATAATATCGAGAGGTCGCTTAATGCACAGAGACATAGCCTGATCTGTTTCTTTCTCTCTCTTTTTATTTTCTTTTTTTTTGCATTTTTTTTGCGCATGTTTCTATACTTTTTTTTTTGATAACCGGGACATGCCCTTGCTTATGTAAATGCTTACGCAGCAGACACTTATCAACATGCTATTTTATGTAATACGTACCCTATATGTATACTCTTCTCTTTTAATATATATGTAGTGATATTACTATATTAATATAAGCCCCCGAACGGGTTCCGCTGAGCTAGCTTGACATCTAGAAAGACGTATATGTATTATTCTGCTAATATTAATACATATATTGCACCACTACTTCTATTTCTACAAAACATAAGATGTACATAATGCACATCTAAATTCGCATAAACTATCTTGCGTGCCTGATTTTAAGATACTGACATGAGGAACAATTCTGTAAAGTTAAGTATCATAGCATGATCGTGATTATTTTCATAAAGGTTTCTTATATTACTGCGCTATTTTATGCCACGATTTGGCGGATTATACTATGACATTTTTAGCAATGGTTTATGTATAGTTTATACATATATATTTTATTTTTACAATTACTTTTTTATTAATGAAAATGCCATATGTAAAAAGGGATAGTAAATTTTTTTTTAATACTGGAATGTGCCATATACATTATTGTACGATAAAAGCACGCTAGACAGACAATGGAAAACCGAACTAATTATTTTTATGCTTGTATCATTTAATCTTTGTTAAGATGCAAGAAGGAAATCGGCTCAAAAGTGCAACTTATTTCTAGTACCGGTTTATATACAGCATGACTGCTTATCTTGTGAATATATGAGTCAATGAAAGATATAAAGAAAACGCTACTTAATGATCCTCTTACTTGTTTATCGTGTCTTTATTATTTTCATATGACGTCAGCAGAAATGCAGCAAAAAATGTACTTCTTGCGATTATAATTTTTGCCGTATTTATGTATCAAGATTAATAGAACCGAAGATTTTTCTTTTTTGTACGAAATATAAATATGTACAGTTGTAAGTTTCAAGTTTCGTGCTGTTACATCTGTTATTGAGGTAAATGTGCGAAACTCGTGAAAACCACGCCTTAATCAAAATATATTTTGGACGCGTGCCCCGTTATAGAAATATGTACGATTGATTGCAGAAACGAATATCATAATTGATAAATTGGAGACAGAGACAGATGTGCCGAGGCACGCAACTGAACAATGTAAATCACCGTTTTAATCGCGAAGTTATGCTATCCTTTGTGAAACATATCCACAAGTAAATTCAGAGACCGACTAGCGATTTCTGTGTTTTATATAGTTAGCTGAAGGTAGAAACACACTTGGAAACGTGTGGCTCTCTCGTTGAAAAGGTCTGAGCATCGAACGAGACGTAAAAAAAAGAAAAAAAAAGAAAAAAAAAAGAAAAAAAGAACGCTATTGCACTTTGTCGAGCGGGCATCTCTGTTGTTACAGTCTATATTCTCTCTTTCTCTTCGAATTAAACTATATAATAATAATAATAATAATAATAATAATCTCTTGGCATTATCATGTTAGGCATCCGTCCGTACAGCGGGCACTTCTCGATGTAAGGGAACTATTATAGAAAATTATAAAGAGAAGAGCGTGTGCGAAAAATCCCGATGCGATGATCACTTTGGGGATGCGTTGGAGAACATCGCTTTGTAGCGAATCTCGTCCGATTTCGAGCCGAACTCGAAAAGAATCTCGGCATTTAGATTTTAGAACGTAAGCTTTTCTTTTTTTTTGGGAAAAGAATTTAGAAGGAGCAATCGGGATTATCGGTGCAAATTATTCGGAAAGGAGATTAGACTTCGCAATTTTTACTTCGTCCCATGTTCTCGATCGCAGCCCTAAACCTCGATAACGACGGACGCTATTTCACGACGGCCGAATAGAATAGCTTTACTTGGTGCGAGTAAAGCGCATAGGTGAATGACGTTTATGATTACCGCTGATCGATACCGTTAATTATACGCTTCTCCAAGTACCTTCTCGGTACCGCTAACTCACCAAACTATTATTGGTGTCTTTCATTGTGTAAATTGACTTCTGAAGTGCCTTGGATGACATGATGATGGTACATTACCATACGTGCCATTGGTGAAAAACTTTCGTAGGTGCTTATCACAGGACGTGTTCGTGTAATATATCCGTTTGCGTTGCGCGAGATAATAGTTTCTTTAATCATAGACTCATAGAGATGTCTGAGGTGCTCAAGGTCACTCGACGTACCTGTAAGAAATCTACGTACAGCGAGCTCCACGAGCTCTCCTCGCATGGAGAATTGGATCGAAGTTCTCGTGAACACGCTACACGTATTTTTCTCATTGGTACGGTAGATTGCTAGAGGGCTAGAATGTGTTACTTTAACTGTACAGTAATTTACAGTAACGGTTAAACACACCCCTGCGTTCCTTTCTATTCGATTCCAAATCTGCTGAAGCGCTTCGCGTGTAATCAACATCATGTCATCTAATAAGAAAGATTCGCTAGGAAACATTCGTTTTATCGCTGTAATAAAACGCGCGTGTTGTGATGGCTCTGCGATGAACATTTTAAAGAAGAATAGCCGGGAGGGAAGGAAGAGGAAAAAAAAGGGAAAAAAAAAACAACAAAAAAACAAAAAGAAAACGAGTGAGAGAGATCTGAAAATGGAGCTTTAGCCTGTATTCAAAGTACCGTGCCACGTGAACAAACACATATCGGCAGGAATACTGTAAATGTGATGTAAAGATAAGCTGATTCTAAGTAGAGAACGAGAACGAGTTGTTGTAGTGAGGTCTAATAAAAAAAAAAAAAAAGAAAAAAAGAAAGAAAGAAAGAAAGAATGTAAAGGCCAATCTGACTGCTGTGTACGTAGAGTGAGAGCGAGTAGAAGTAGCAGCGTGTGATGTGACGTAACGATCGTCGAAGAGATTCTCCTCGGGTCCTTCGACTCTCTGTCTCCGCGCGTGCATCATTATTGTGACATTATTTCGTGAACGGATTGTCTAGAAGGTGCGTCGAGCGTCGCACCGTACTTGTGCGTTAACGCCGGACACGGTTGATATCTTCCTTATGTATTTTTCTCATTGTGCAAGGCTCGCGATCGTTACGCTAGATGCGAGACGCGGACACAGACGTGAGTGAATTCACGTCTCGACGACGAGCGTCTCAGGGGATGCGGAGACCGCTTCCGTCGTCTCTATTATCGGAGAGGAGAATTAGGATTACAAGGTTTACAGAAGGAAACTCTCTATACTGTAATAAATATGATAATCGAAGACAATTCGCGCGCCGTTGCATCCCCGCCCCGCCCCGCCCCCCCCTCCGCACTCCCCGCCGCCCCACTCCCCCCCCTCCTCTTCCCCTCTCGTCAGGCGCCGTAAGGTGGAATAATCCGAATAAAGATAACATAGTTTAAAATGTGCCAATGTTTACGAGGTTCTCTCAGTCGAATGTTGGATGATGATGACGATGATGATGATGATGATGATGATGATGATGATGATGATGATGATGATGATGATGATAATGATGATGATGATGATAACAGCTTATTAATCTCTTCGTTATACGGCTCGTATCGGCGACGTTACGCATTCCCAACTGTCCTATCGGGCTCTGCGACCTGAAAAGCTTAATTCTGTAATATAGCATATGTTCTTTACATATTGCGGCCTACGTCTAAGAGAGAGAGAGAGAGAGAGAGAGAGAGAGAGAGAGAGAGAGAGAGAGAGAGAGCGTGTATTTGAGAAAATGAGATACGCGAGAGGAGAGCTGAATTCTAATTTAAATATTATTCCTGGAATGCGCTACTCTTTTTGGGAAAAAAAAAAAAAAAAAAAAAAAAAAAAAAACAAAAGAACTATTATTTCCCAATTACCGAGATCTTTTCGCTGGAAGTGAAGTTATTCTTTTCGAGAGGAAGAAAACGATTGGCCTTAACAAAAGATTAATGGATCGATAATACATATTTTGAGAGGTAGACATAAGTACAATGGCGAATGGCGCATTAAATGTGCAATTTATTTCGGTTTGTGACCTCATTTACCTGACAGTTATGCGGTTGCAACAAAGCAGGGCGCTATTTTTTGTACGAGTATATCGCTTATATAATTAGAAAAGGAAAGGAATATGCGCATGCAATATGCGATACGCGCGCGTCGAGTACTTTAGGAGGATTTGCTATTTCCATCAATCAATGGAATTTGGGACAGTAGCTACGAGTGGATCCGCATTATTTTCTATTTTGTACTTGACTTTGTAGTCTTTCACGCGTGTATACCATTGGCCACTGACAAGCACAATGCGTCCTTTACTTTCGACGATCTTTGAATTTCCGTTTGTAACGAATAATGAATATTTGCCGTGCTAATCACATTTAGCAGCGTATTAAGTTCTCGTGACACACTGAAAAATATTTTATTAACGAAATAACCGAATTCAATTTAAGAAAGGCGCGGCAACGACAGGAAGCGGCATATGAGCATTGTTTACGTGGTAGTTATTTGAGAATGTGATAAAATAATAAATGATATTTAATTCTTGACTCAATAGTCGTTTATTATAGAACTGTCCTTTCCGAGAGAGGAGACGGTTACTTTCTCGCTATCGATATCGATATTTATAAAAAGTCAGTACCTACGTTTATACATATAAGCTCTGTTATTTGTACATTTTACTTAAATGCGATAACAAGAATGTAGCATGTCTTACACTTTGTTATTTTTTTTTCCTATATTGCTATACTTGTTACAAAAAATGAAATGAATAGATTCGTGTCACAATCACACAAATAATGTTTTCTTAAACATACGCGCAAAATGGCTGCCTTTAGAACACTCTGTAGACACACACACTATACTACAGATAATTTATCTTCCTCTTTTCGTTTATGCGTAACAAACAATTTTATCATCACCATGATAAAACGAATAACTTTTTCATTTTACAGAAGGAAATAATGAACGCTAAAACATTTGGCAAACATTAAAAGCTTACAAAGAATAATTTCACAATATATTATATATTTAGCTGCTCATTAAACAAGCTGATCTTTCAATATGCTTAAAATATTTCGCGTAAGGTGAGCATTTTTATTTTTTGATTTTAATTATTTTGTTTACAAATTATAACACGTGCACCGATATCAAATGTCTCGATGTGCGCTGTTATTCTCCAATTGCCTCATGTAGAATCAATGTACAAAAAACAACTAGATTATCAACTTTTAATATGTCGCACAATACGAATAAGAATATTTCTTACAAGATACTATTACATTCATAACAATCCACATTACAATACATGATTGAAATTTATAATAAATTCAAGTTACAAACTGTGATATGAATTTCAAATTCGTACACATAATGGTGAATGTGATGGAAGTGCGATGTAACTCATCCATCATTCTTCATTTCAAAATTCGAAAAAATATTCGAATAAAATTCATAATTTTATGAAAGAGAGAGAGAGGCGAATAAATTCGTGGAAATATCGCAATGAATTGAACATTAAAATTAATATCAATGTAAAATATATTATTACAATTTCTTATATCAACGATCATCGCGTGATTATACATGTCAATTTCACTTGATCACTTTACAAATATTTAACGGCCGCGCACAGCCGTTTCGACAATCGCCGTTTCAATTGTGATCCATAATTCAACTGTTCAACTCTCGACTATGCTTCTACTCAAAATTGATGTATTTAATATATGTACACATGCATCTTTCGTATCATTTCACTGAAATCGTATGCGTTTTATCGTTATGATCGGTACGCAGAATATCTTTTTGTTAGCACTAACGTCAGAGTGATCAGGATTACATTACTTAGGCAGATTACGGCAATTACGAATGTCATTCGTCGAAAGCGTTTAACGCCTCCCGTAGTTTGTCGACTATTTTCTGATAGAAGGCGATTTGTTCCGTAAGATGCGTCCTTACGGCCTTATTTATATGGACTTCCCGTTCGGTCTGGAAATGCGTCTCCTCAGCGATTAGTGCGCGAGCTATCACGTCAGTCCGATGAGACAGTTCACGTAATTGCTGTGGCTCCATTTTATGCTCGCTGACCAGTCGCTCGCAGTCTCTTCGCTTTTGCATAGCGCTCTACAACAGAACGAAATACACAAGACACGTTAAACACTTAATTTGTTCAGATAAGATTGCGTTGATTAATACACGTCGCGAAATACCTTATGGATGCTGATGACGTCGGGAAAACTGCTAATAATACCGCGATAAATGTGGAACTTATCAGATAACGGTTCCCAATCGAACTTTGGCTGGTCCTCGTACAGCTTGCCGATGTCGTTATAAGCATCGCCGGTCGCCTTCAACGCGCGCGTCAGGTTCCCGCGGCCGTTATCGTCCGCTTCAAGAGCGTGGCTGAGCGACGTGAACGACTGACTGATCTTTTGGAATTCCCTTTTGTACAGCACCTGATGCTTCTTTGCCTGATCGACCGCCATGGCCATGAAATTCTTCACCACTGGATCCAGACCGTTAATAAATCTACCGAAGGTATCCGTCTGAATCTCCATCTTGATTACGTCTAGCGGCGTATCCGGGCTCTGGATGGCATTAAAATAATTCACGCCTAGCAGCTCGTCCTTCTCCGCCTGTCGTTTCCCTGCCTTCCATCGTTTCTCATCCGTGCAGGTGATAAAGTGTTCCCAAACACGACTTCGCGACAGCACGGGATGCCGGCAGACATAGTCGACAAACTCCTGCAATTGCGTACGTCGATGTTCGATAAACGCATCCTCGTAGCGCCCAGATATCTGCTTATCGGGCAGAGGCGGGATCGGGATGAAGCAGTATTTCTCTTCTAAGCGTTCGTGCAGCCAATCAAAATGCTTGTACCTCCTCGAGACTTGTATGTTATTAAACTGCAATATAAATATTATATGTATATATAATATGTATATATTATATGTGTGTATATATATATATTAGAGACATTTGAAAAAGGTGAAACAGATTTTTTTTTTTACCGTAGGAGTTAGCTGATAGACAATGAAACTCTTAAGACCCTTCAACTTAGACTCCTTCTTAGGCGATGTGACAACGCAATTATAGGACTCTCCAGTTGGCAGCCACCTGCATCGACCACCCTCTCCTTCCTCTACAAAAATCTTTTCGCTCTCAGGCACTGTCACCATCTTAACACCCAGCAAGAAACTATCTTCTCCCGATTTAATCAATGTAGAAAACTTATTGTTTTTCTTTGGTACAGTGGGTATAGGTTTCTCTGGTATCACAGAATGTATGTTATGTATTGACACTTGATCGCCGTAGTCACTAGTATTATTTTGCTGCGGCAGTTGTATGATTTGTGACTGTTGCTGTTGTTGCATGGGCGGAATGTAAGCCTGCGTTTGTCCAACTTCAGAATCATCGTCCCAATCATCATCCCAATAATCACCTGAACTTTGTTGGGATGATGTCATAGCATCTACACATATGCAAAGAAATCTATTATTATCCAAAGGTTACATTTAATTAAAAAAATAAGTACATAATAATCGTCAGATCATCATCAAAAATGTCACTATGCCATAGAATTTGTATTTCTGAAGGAATGTGCACTTTTATATTTTTGATAGGCTAGAAATGATATTAACAAATGAGTCACACTTGAGTGAAGAATCAAGAAACCACGTAATACAATAACAAAAATCATTATCAATGTAAATAAATAATTGTACACCATTGACAAATGAATAAAATGAGAAAAACAGTGCCTGTGTGATTCTTTGATGACTTCCATTGTGAGTTGTGTCCCTATTTCTAAGGCAGAACAAACCAAATGCCTCTTTGATGGTCGAAAGTACAGAACCAATTATGTCGATATAAACGTCGTTATATAATTTTCTGAAGTAGCTTATCTCTTATCAAATGATCGTATCGTATTAGCATAGAATAATAAATAGATAACGCAACAATGGATATCGCTCGAAGCTTATATATGTTTATGTAAATGAAAGTACCGAACGTACTGGAAGAAGGCGCTGTTTGCTCGACCACTTGGACGTACGCCGCGGGGAACAGTCCCGACTGCCCGCTCTGATTAAATCCCTCGCACCAGCCATCTCCTACGTTGTCCCGTATGACAGTCAGGAGTTCGCCGGCGGTGATGGACAGCTCCGACGTCCCCGACTCGCCCGTAAAGTCGTACAGTGCTCTTACCTGGAAATAGAAGAGAATGAGAATACAGATGTGAGAAATATTCGTGAGACAAAGCGGACAAAGAGTCGTCCCGCGCGCTTGTAATAACAGAATGAGTCATAACGGGTTGAGCGAACTCGGAGCGACGTGGAGCCATAAAAGCGGCTCTCGGACCAGCGGATGGCTTCCCGACGTACCTGGTGGCCCTCCATCGTGTATCCCCCCCGTCCCCGCGGATGATCCACCGCTGAGAGAATTTAAATTCCGCCCGGTGAGAAGCTGCGCTCGGTCACATTCCTACTCCTCGCCTCGCGCCGTCACGAGCCGTCTGACATTTGCGCGCTCGCACTCCCGCTGCACCTCGTGCGTTGTCGAGCGACGAACTGGGGGCGGGGGATGACTGTACCGGCGGACAGCCAGCCCGCCCGTCCGTTCGTCCGTCTGTCCGTCTCTTAATTGCACCGCCTACATTCCCCTCCCTCTTCTGCCGCCGCGCAATTTTATCTCTTTCCGCTTCCTCTTCGCCGAAGCGTACAGATATCTAACAGACTGCGCGTTTCTTTCTTCGATCTCGTGCCTTCTTTCGCCTCGTCTTTTCCCCTCGAAGCGCCGGTGGCACCGGTTCACTCTATTTCGAGTAGACGTGTATCCTCCACGAGTGTAGGAGGTCACAGAAAGGTGTAACAGCCGACAGGAACGGAGTAGTTGTTATCATTCGCGTACGCCGTTGACAGGCCGCGCGAGATCGACCGCGTTCCAGAAGCGTCTCGCAGCTGATCGAGCATGACGTCAGCGCGACGGCGTGATCGACGGCATGACCGGACAACTTGGCCGGATCTGGTCGCGCGGGTAGGTTAAAGAAGTCGAGAACCGGCACCGCGGATCCGCCTCCTCGACCGTATCAGGCAGGGAGCGCGAAACTTTTCGAAACTTTTGACCGATGTTGTACGACAGCGACACGATCGCGGATAGCGGAAGATAAAAGATACGCCTCCGAAATCGATTTGTGTATTTTAAAACTAGGTGGAAATTACAAAAGTGAGGAAATTCACTAGAGTCTCTGCAATTTCATACGTCGACGAAAACTAGTAAATTTCCTCTCCTTGTATTTTTCATCTCGTTTCCCTGAAGAAATCCCTGAGAGAACAGCCAATCAGACTGATGTGACGTCACTGACGCGAGTTCTGTGCCGAATATCTCGAGTATTGAATTTGAGGTTAGGTTCCCCGTGTAGAGGTAACCTTTCGTGACTGTCGCTCGACCGGCGCTGAAATAATCATATAATGATCTCGTCGTGACTGAGATCTCTGTGGTGATTTGACATGAATACCCAACAAATATTCCAACTTCCTCATAGACTCAAAGCGGCCTTCAGGCTGCTCACGTCGAGGTTTAATGAGGTCGGCACTAAAATTGGAAGCTACGAGATGCCCGAGAGGATCAGAGGCACTGTCCTTGAACGCTGGGGTAAATAATAAATTGATTTTATTATTATTATTTGAGTGATGCGCATAGCTTTATCATTTTATCAGCGAAATACTGGCACGGTCTGTATATCGATTACAAGGATGTCGCCTTCGATGTAGCCAAAGATTGCAGGGAGCGTCCAGTACGTGCTGCGATGTACATAACAGGTGCGTGATGTACACCGTTTCTTCTGTGTCGACATTTTATTGATTTTAATATATGATAAATGTATTAATAATATTCTATAAATATCTGTATCGTAGTTCTAGGAGCTTGTTTCTATTCTAATCGACACAATCCGGATGAAACTATGTTCAGAGAGCAATTGATACAAAGCAGTACAAAACTAATACAAGTAGGAGAACCTATACGCAATCCCATTTCTGTCCAACATGTAAAATGGTTGGAACAATGCTATAACGAGGGACTGATCAGAAGACTTAATTTGGGTGTTCTGTCTTTGATTTGGTTAGATAATTATGACAAAGACTGTTCTTCCTATAAAGCAGTCTGTCCTTATCTAAAACCACGATATGTAACTTTTTATGAAAGGATAGTGGACGTAGGATTCCTTGAAAAATGGTGGTTATTAGAAAAAAAGATGAAAGACTATGATATAAATGAAACCGAATTCAGTGTTACAAACAATGGCACCGTTTCAGCATAATAAATTTTAGGAAAAAAATGTTCTTAATTATATAAGAAAGTAAGAATTGTGTAAGTTTTTGGAAAACATGTATATATTCGTGATTCGGTAACTACAGGATACAAAAATTTGATAAAACAAATAAACAGATGTCTAATAACTGTAAATATATAAACGCAATTATCGATTTTAAAATTTCCTAATAAGGAAGACAAATTTTATCGAATTATATTTTACAAAAATAAATCTCTACTTATTTATATTATATAGATCTATTATTTGTGATTCTTAAACAGTCTTCATTCACGAGAGACAACTACTAGCGATCTGAAATTCAATTAGTTTTTATTAATATTAATCGCTACAAGCAACATTAGTAGTCTGAATGTATTGTGATGATACGTTACCACTTTGTGCATAGACTAATGCAGTACGACGCGGAATGTAGATCATCATTTTGTTTGGATAAGAGGAAAACGCTTCTGGTTGCGTGAAATGCTGCACGCTCGTATCTACACGACGTTCACCTCCGAATTGTTCATCGTCGCTGCATAGAACGATCTTGTATGTTCCTGGATTTTTTACACCGACCGGATAATCGGCAAATGATTTGACTGGATGAAAGTTAAAGACGAATACGAGATCAGCTCGATCGAACACGATCACCTTATCGTCTTCGTGCTTCCAACTCACGTAGCCCTAAAATTCAAATGGTTTATTCGTTTTTCAAAGATAGTGACAAAAATAAAAATGTAAAACTACTTACAGGATGGGCATGCAACCATCCGTACTTTTCTTCGAGCGTATTTACAGCGCGATCCCAATTGTTCATATATTTATACTTGAGTAATTCATCGTCCACTAAATTCCACTGACGTCTGGCATAATGATAGCTGTCTGAATTTCCAATTCTCGGAAAGTCCAGCCACTCAGGATGGCCAAATTCGTTGCCTATAAAATATATTTTTGTCATATTTTTTTTTTTCTCAATTGTGAATTAAACGCGAAATTGCGTATGAATGTTCAGCAAAGAATTAAATTAAGACTATTGTATACCTATGAAGTTGAGATAAGCTTCTCCGCCTAAAGCATGCGTGATTAGCGTGATTAGATTATGGAGGGCAATGCCACGAGCAATAATCTCGCTGTGCGGACTTAGCATGCTCATGTGTGTATACATCTCCTTATCCATGAGCCAGAATGCAATTGTTTTATCGCCCACGAGGGCTTGATCATGAGATTCAGAATAAGCAACCGCTTTCTCCATCCACCTTCGATTGGAGAGCGTCCAACAAATATCGCCGACTTTCCAGTCGTCATCTTTGACTTCTTTCAATAGCTTAATCCACTTGTCGGGAATAGCCATGGCTAGCCGATAATCAAATCCCATCCCGCCTTCGGCAACTGGTCTAGAATATTTCATGAAATGATTAAAATGAATATCTTTTTTTATTTCTTTAACCAACAAAAATTGACTCAAGTCTCATACCTGCAAACACCTGGCATTCCACTAACGTCTTCGGCTATTGTGACAATTTCAGGATATATTTCGTGCAGCATGTGGTTGGCGAGCATCAAGTACACTATGCCTTCCACATCGACATTCAGACCATAGTATTCATCGTAATGACCACTGAAACTTTGTCCCAAACCTCTCGAATGATATAACATTGATGTAATGCCATCAAACCTGCCGAATAATCACAATTCCAATAATTAATAATGATTATTTTATACAGTGCTATAAATTTATTCTTATAAAAATCAAGTACCTGAATCCATCGAAACTATACTCCTCAATGTACCAACGTAGATTGGACAGTAAGAACCGAAGTACTTCGTATTCCGCGTAGTTAAACAATCTGCTGTCCCACAGGGAATGCTCGCCACGAGAACCGCTGTGAAAGAAGCACGCATCCGTACCATCGAACATATTCAGCCCATCCAAAGTATTTTTGGAAGCGTGGGAGTGTACAATATCCAGTAAAACGTAAAGACCATGCTGATGCGCCACATCCACCAGTTCTTTTAATTCTTCTGGAGTTCCATAGCGAGACGAGACCGCGTAGAAAGACGTAACCTTAAATTTTAACATGACACATTACAGAGCTGACACATACTTGTTTTAAGAAATAAGATAGTTATCTTATCTCTTAATTCATTACATATATAAATGTGTAACCTGATATCCAAAACTAGCATAATAAGCGTGTTCCATTATTGCCATTAGTTGTATCGCGTTGTATCCTTGTCTTACGATTCTAGGTATCACATCCCTAGCAAATTCCAGGTAGGTGCCAACGCGACATTCCTGTGTACTAATTCCAACGTGACATTCGTAAATCCTAAGACTTTCTGGTCTCTTTGGTTTGGGGTGTTTGAATTTGTATACCTGAAACAAAAATATTGTAAATTCATTGATTACATGCCATCTCTAATGAGTTATCTAATACATTTTCTGGATGCCATATACGTTGTTTGTAAGTAGTCCCTTCAGATCTATTTGCCGACTGAGTAACATAAGTCGCCCAAGGGCTTAGTCTTTCAAGTAACTCATTGTTGTGACTTTTGATAATAAGCTTGACTTCAGAGAGATGCTTTAAAGGACAACTGCCGTCTGCATTTGGAGGAAGCTGTAGCTCCCATTTACCATATTCTAATTTTTTGTATGGCACAGTGGTTTTTTGCCAATTATCTAGATAAAACCGTCGTACTGATCAGAAGAATGTACATAAAATATATTGACGCGTTAAAAGGAACACGTACTGAAATCTCCAGTCAGAAATACCTCCTGCGCACCAGGTGCCCATTCTTTCGCGATGACACTATTGTCATCCTTGATGTGAATACCAAAACTCTCATACGAGCTAGTAAATCGTTTCAGATCTCCGTCACCTTCTTCTATCTTATCAATATAATCCATAAACAAAGCATACCTACAAAGGCAGAGATGATCTTATCATAATGATATTCCTGACCAGTTTATTACTAGGAGCAACGTCACAAAGTTGCATAAAAATGCAACACGTTGCGTACGTAAATCGCTATAAATAAAAAAATGTACCTCCGTCGAATGTCATTTTCGTACGGCTTCAGGTACGGGTCCCTTTCGAGAAGGGCGTCTATCTCCGGTACCTTAACCTCCGAGGGATCCATGCTTGACCATTTGCCGCCCATTGTCTCTACCACGATGCCCGGCGCACGATTAGCGAAATCGGCGGCGTGACCGCGGCATGGACCGGCTGAAATTTGAATGTCATATCAATGTCACGATCCCCTCTCTGCTCGTTGGTGCATCATACCTTCGACGAGGTGGCACGGAGCAGTCGCATATCAGCCGGATAAGAGGAGGAAGGAAA
This sequence comes from Pogonomyrmex barbatus, assembly GCF_055798465.1. Taxonomy (NCBI): domain Eukaryota; kingdom Metazoa; phylum Arthropoda; class Insecta; order Hymenoptera; family Formicidae; genus Pogonomyrmex; species Pogonomyrmex barbatus. The sequence continues at coordinate 1,402,844 of NW_028297115.1, read as the reverse complement.
AAAGGGGGAAGATGCCACGCGGCTGGGAATTACGTAACTACGAACGTGCACGTTGCCCCAACATACTAACCCGCGAGTCCATCTCTCCTGACCTTTGACACCGCCATGTTTTGTTGTCGCCGGCGCGCGATCATAATTGCAGGATGAGAAAGAACGACGAGACGTCGGTACTCGCCGCGCGATGTCAAAGATCATAAGTCCGATCCTCATGATCGCGTCTCGTAAAATTTTATCGCCCGTTTTCATCATTGATTTGGCAAAAAAGAAGCGAGGCGATCGCGGTATACATTTGAATATTTATAATATGACAGATCCGATATTTGTAACTGCACTTTCTGAAATCTACACACGAGGCAGGTATGTAATTAGACGAAGAGAGAGATTTGTAGAGAAAAAGAGAGAAAATGAAAAGTGCAGAATTCTGGCTTACTCGCCAAATGGCGGATGTTTTAAATGTGCGCCGTATAATAGATATATTTCGAGATGTTTCCCCCCCCCTCCCCCTTTTTTTTGTTGTTGAAGAGGAACAGAGGGTAAAGAAGCAAAAACAGGAGCGTACGAGAACCAGCGGGAAAATTTTATTGGAAATATACGCAGGACGATTGCATTACGTAAAAATAATTAATACCGTAATAATTAATACCAATGATTCGTGAAACTCGTGCGAAAGCACACAATATACAATTTACGTAACATTTATTCGTTTAAAGATGTATTATGTCTATATTAAATATATATATTTTATATATATATATATATATATATATATATATAATATATAAATGCAAAATATTTTTTAATAGCTCAAGCAATATAAATATATTACGATTTATTCTTAATCATCACATAATTTAATTCAATTATGCATTAACGCACCACAACTTATTTAAATTTGACGTCAAGAAAGAACAGTCTCATACACATACACACATACACACAGAGATCTTTCGATATGGAATAAGAGAGAATGTGTGATTAATAGAAATTTATTATTAATGAATTGTTCTTATGCTTAATCGATCACTGACTCTGATGCTCACAAAGTATACGAAAATAAATAAATACATTCTTCAAAGTAGTAGTTATACGCGATATCAGAGACTCTGAGACAATCGATGGAGTTCAGACACCGAACGTCTTGGCTTTGGTCCATTCTTAGCTTAACTAAGCATTAAGAATTTGTTTCAAAAAGGACATGTATACTTATAATTAATTCTTAAATAAGAAAGTCATATAAATTAGCAACACGAATCATTCTTGGTAAAGTTTGTTCCTCTTCCCCCTCTCCCCCCCACTGGTTTTTCTTTCTTTCGTTGTTCTTTATTAATGATGTATTCTTAAACGTAAATATATAATCGAAAGAATAAGCAAATGTGTGACGAAGCATTAAATTGCTTTAACATTAATGAAAGGGAAACGGGAAAAAATATATGTGTATGTGTATGTATGTATGTATGTATGTATGTATGTATGTATGTGTGTGTGTGTGTGTGTGTGTGTGTTTCAATTTCATGAAAGATTAAATAGGTACGTTACTGTTAGCATCGTGGATTACAAGATTGAAATTGCATCCAAGATTTCATTATATTTGTAGGAAGAAAGATTAGCGCCTAGTTAAACGTCCGGATGAATTTTCTGCCTTGGGATCGGTTTCTTTTTTTTTGTTTTTAAATAATAGCTCGTCTATATAGCATGCGCTTTGTTAATGGGCTTTTGGTTTCGAATTTGACTTGTTACTGTAATTTGCGGTACTGTTTGTGGGAGTATTATTGACCGAAGTGTCGGATACTTCGTCGCTGCTATTACTGCGAATATCACCCTCCATCTGTAATATGTTTTCCACAAGAAAAGATTAGCATATAGGTGTGCGTTCATTCGTAAACATCGAGAAATGTCCCAACGAACGTGCACGCGACAATTTGTATAAATCAGCAGCACGTACCTGACCAGCATTGAAAGCGCGATATGCGATCTTAAGGATTAAAAAAGTCCAAAATAGATGAAGAAGCAGTAGCAAGATTAACAAAGAATTAAAGATATAGTATGCAGGGAACATCGGTACTATCTTAGGCGCCTCTGTAGATGTGCTGCAATACACAATAAATACGAGTCAGTGTCACACAAATCGACACTCGGAATATAATGATTAAACGTTTCAAAATTTAAATATACCAGTACACATACCTATAAATTATCCAACCTGGATACACACCAATACGTGTTACGATCCACAGAATTGTGAATACGGCGAATATACAATCACAAATTTTCTGATAATTTGCATACTTGGCCATTTTTGCCGCCTATGAATTAAGAATGCGTATTAATGCGTAGATGTAGAATATAGTAAAGAGATTTTTCTGCTTCAAACATGCTTACCTCTAAGAATACATCTGCGCAATCATGTACAAGCAAGACCAGACTACCGATCCTCGTCAGGTTCCCAACCCACGAGAAAGACATAAGCGAAATTGTAGCTATATGATGAATAAACATCTGCCAAAAATCTTTCCTTCTGACATCAAAGAATTGAGAAAAGCTTAATGCCCAATAGAATGACATTGATATCATATAATACCACCATATACCACTAGTAACTGGATGATAGGGGTAATTATAATAACAATGTTTTATGTCCCAAAGCCACGGTTTATCCCACAGGACAACAAGGCCATACAAGAATGAATATGTATAATAGGTCCATCTCCAACTGTAAAAAAAGATGACAGATTTACAGCGTTGATCTTTGAACAATGCAAAGTGATAAATCAAGATGATGACTAACCAGCTCTCACAAAATTTTGTAAGAGTAGATGGCTTGTCTTGAGAGCGACGTAGTCGAAGCCATCTCTCCACTTGTCTTTCAGACCAATCTAATTGTTTAGCCAATCCCAAAATCTTAAAACACAGTTGTGTGTTACAAGATGCTAATGTAACAAGTGATACAAATAAAAATGCACTAATTAGTATTATTTACAATTTATATTTTAATATCTCCTAATGCGATTTTATATTTATTCTATATTCCTGTTTATATCTCTTAACTAATTCAGAAAAAATTTTATCTGTATAAAAAATTTATTATTTATTCTGTTAACAATAACAGCTAATGATTCATATGAAATTTTTTCTCATGATGCATTACTCACCTGTTTATACTTAGTTTTCTTACTAAGATATGCTTTCTCTAATATTTCATTAGGTACGGCCTTTTTGCTTCTAGTATTTTTTATATTAAGTGACCTTCCAAAGGGAGCAAAGCAATACCTACATTTTAAAAAACTATCATATTATTATTGTGTGTGTGTGTGTGTGTGTGTGTGTGTATATATATATATAATATATATATTGATATATATTGATAGAACTTCCATATTATTAATGTCTTGCTCTATAATAAATATATATATATATATATATTTTTATATATTTTTTTAAAGATTTATATGAATTTTGTCAAGCATCTTAAATATATTTTTCAATGTTACATAATGTATATTTGTAAACTTTCCAATAGCAATAAATTTAATATTTCTTTAAAAGAGCAAGACATTAATGATATGGAAGTTCTATCAACAATATAATAAATCATGTCTCAGTAAGCTTACCTTTCAAGAGTATATCTTATTCCTAGAAGAACAAATGCCATGGGCAGAGGATATATTAAATGCTGATAATTAGCATACTTATTGTCTGCATTTGGACTAATGTCCTCCCATGTAATGTTAGGAGGCAACCAAATGGTCGGCGACCAAAAGGTGGCCGATATATTTGAGAAAATATCCATTTCTCTGTGTCCTGCAAACAGATCATCAATGATAAAGAGATGATTGATAAGAGATCATCGATGACAACGTCGAATTATAGAAAAACTGAAAAAGATTGAGCAATAAATATTACATTACAGACAATACATTCACTTTATAACAATTATCACAGACCACCGGACGATATATTTATTCTATAACAATGATCACAGACGACTCGCCGGTACATAAAAACGCCCGGAACAACGGAAACAAGTTTTCGAGGAAAATCGTGGGATCACGCCAGAGAAATTACTATTAATTAACGCAAATCGTGCACGCTATCGTCGTCGTAGAAGCGCGGCCAGGTCGCGCAGAGAAGAAAAAAAACGCTTCCACGCGAATGGACGCGCCACGAGGAGAAGAGAGAAAAGGCGACGTCGGAGACGGGCCTTTTGGCGAGAGAAGGGCACGCCGCGCACGCACTTACCCGGAGCCGCTGTGGCCACCTCGGCACGATGTACCGCACGATCCGGAACGCGCCACCGGACGGACGAGAATGAGGCTCGGGAAGGCGGCGCGCGCTCGCCGCCACGGGCTGCGCCGTTTTCGCTCTGTTCTGTGTAGCGAGCGAGCCGCGCGTGCGCTACCGGAATGGTCGTCCCGATTAGCGCCGGATAACGCGAAAGGGCTACGATAAGGCGGCGACGTCAATGGTCTTACGACGATGATGACAGCTAAATCCGGAGTCGTGAACGCCCCGCGATTACAGCGTTGTCGTTGCTGCTGCTGCTGCTGCTGCTGCTGTTGGCCTCGCTATCATCCCGCTATCATCACCGTCCCACCACCAGCATTGCCGCCGCTGTTGTCGTCGTCGCTACCGCGAGGTGCGGTCGTGACACAATCGAGATAACGAGCCTATTCGACCGCGTGACCATTCTTGCCCGCTTTGACGGTCACGCCGCACCGCCGCCGGCACGCTGCGGCTACTCCGAAGTACTCTAATTAATGATTACCGCACGATTCTGCCGATGTTGCGATGTGTGCGTGTGCGTTGGACGTGAGGCACGCTAGGCGAGGAGCGCATCCGATCGTGTCCGACTACAGTGGGAGTTCTCGTTTATTCCTCTCTCTTTCTTTCTCCTTTACTGCCCGCTGTTTTTTTTTTTTTTTTTTTTTTTTTTTTTTTTTACATAGGCACAGACGTCTCCATGGAGTCAGCAACGTTCTCCCTCCGATATCTGTTTGACGATTCGATATTAGCCTTTTTTTCTGACGCTGGCTCTACTTCCTGATTTTACTAGATCTACGTACCATTGTCGTTCTCTCTCTCTCTCTCTCTCTCTCGCTATGCTATAAATTATCAGACACGGCTTCTGTCACTCAGAGGGGAAAAAAAAAAAAAGAAAACCGCCGGGTTACCGGTGAGTCATCGAGCGATCACGAAAGTGTCGTTAACTCGGCGAGTGGCTACGCGATTCTCGGGTTTCACGCGAGATTTACTCGCATTCGCCGGCTGGGTTACCGTTCACCGTGTCGTTGAGACAAGGCATCCTCCCTTTCTCACCAGAATTACCGTGTTTGCTCGGCGCAGCCGTGATGATAAATATGAATGGCGACACCTGCGGTGTCTCTCTCTCTCTCTCTCTCTCTCTCTCTCTCTTTCCCCCTGCCCTTACTCCGAGAGTCCGAGCGCTCCAGGCAAACAGATCGTTAGAAAATGCCATTGGTCACCGGCAACCAATCGCGACTTACCTCGCGACGCGGCTGTTTCGTATTCCCGGCCGTCCCATTGGACGATTCGAATTCGCATGCCGCGATTCGCGCTCGCGTTTTCACATCCACGGCGACCTCGACCAACTCGCAACTTCAATTAGCTCGATCGGCGATTAACTTCAAGCGATACTTGATGTTTTTTTTTTTCTCTCAAAAATCTAACCTTATCACTAGTCCCTTGCTGTTTATCACAAATCATAGAGAGAAAGATTATACTAAGGACGATGAATTGTGTAATTAGAAATCTAAATAATTTTAATAATTACTATTACACTTCTACCAATATAGGTTTAATTTACTTTTTATCCTATTTTATCCTGTTTTACTCTAAGAATTAGGAAAAGATAATAATGATAAATAAAACTGAAATTAATGTTGATTCACATTGGTGAAAACAAATGTAAAAGCCTCTTTAACCAACTTTCGAATAAGTTAATTGACGATTAATTCAATCATCACGATTAATGACTGAAAATTAAACAATATGTCATTAGAAAGGAAATGTTCTCATAATCCATGTATATTTTATACTCTGATTTTTAATAATATTTATTTATATTATCAAATATTATTTATAATTTCACAAGGTACGACAAAAAGAATATTAAATTACTTGATAAGTTTTGATCTGCTGTTGGAACTTCTACGAATTACTTATGTCGATTAATTTAATCGGAGATAGGTGAAAGAGGCTCTAAATTAATTAATTAACTAAATTGCCAATAATTTAATCGATAGTTAATCTTGTCAAAAAGTACACAATGTTTTCTATAGAACTTGAATAGAATTAATATATGTAAAAAGTAAAATTAAATTAAGAATGATGAATTGCAGAGATTTCACTATAACAATTTGCATTGGTTAAATTAATACTTAAGTTTTTAATTAATAAATCTTAATAAAGTTTTGAGTCACTTTTGTCAATTGATTTTAATTCCGATTTAACTTTATTTATTTTTTAATTCTAAGAAAGATAAAGATTAAATTAAAGATTAAAATTAAAGTTAGATTAATTTTAATTTTGGTTTTACTTACCTTTTATCTTTTTTTAGAATTTTAAGAATTAAAATTTAATCTGCTACATTAGTAAAAATTGATCATTTGGATTTATATTAATTAAAAAAAGTTGTATACCAATAAACACTAACTAACAATAACGTATCAATATTATACTTTTCCATTCAATAATGTAATTGTTACATAACACACGTATTATATTGTATTTACATTATTGAATACAAAATTATATTGACGTTATGTTATTCTTTATTTGCTGACTTGATGTTGATGTTTATAGGGATCGTAGGTTATCTAAAGAGGAGATTTGGGTGTTCATCTCCTCCCCCCCCCCTCCGTCGAAATCTATCAAATCCTCAAAATTAAAAAAGATTAAAATAAAATAAAAATTATGATTTAAAAAATATTTTTCTCTCTTTAATATTTTTCTTATTTAAAATCAGGAATGAGAAGACATTCTAAGCTCTAAAATATTCAAAAAAAACAATTTATTAACGCAAAAAATTTGCTGTTTATGTGTTAACAGCATTGATAATTCCCCCTCTAGAAGAAAAAAATCTTGGATACGCCCATAGACTAGAATGTTGCTTAATTAAAGTTATGAAAAACTTCGTTTTACTCTTCTGTTAAAGGAATCTCCTTCTTGTTTCAGTAAAAAGAGCCTTTATTTTCGCGGTGAAAAAGCGATGAAGGTGCTAATACGCAACCTCTCCTAAGTCTAATGTAAAATCTGACGTCACCGAAAAATATTTTCCTATTGTATACGGATACAGGCACCGTGAGTGTCAAAGCGGTCCCTCTTTATCTCTCTCTCTTTTTTTTTTTTTTTTTTCAGGAAGAGTTACGCAATTGTGCCGAAATCCCGAAGATCTTACTGCGCACATCTACGGTTGATCGGATATCGTTTAATGAGATGCTTTACTACGCGCTGATAGATCCTCGCGTTTCTTCTCTCGTGCGGCCGGAAGAACTCCTGCGTGACCGTGTTGGCTTTGCGCGCTTTCCGTTTGATTCCCGGGGTATGCACTAAAAAGGCACCATCCAGCACGACCAGACGATAATTCAGAAGACACATCTCGAACATCTGGAAATATGAAATTGGGGAGGGAAGTTCTGAAAGATACGCAGAATTGGCGAGTAAGGTAATTAATGTCGTAAAAAATTACGATTATAATAAAGTGCGCTTGAGATAAATTTAGTTAGGGATTCATCTCTAAACTTTTATAACTGAAGGTTCTTTGACTGAAGAGAATCGCTTGATACCTGGGCCATTTTGTCCTGCTTGCCCTCCCAGGACATCTCCTCCGTGTAGAGTGGGTCATCGCGCGTGCCGACAAAGACCGGTTCCCATCTGTGATGCGGATATTCCCTTTTGGTGACAATCAACGGTCGGATCCTGCCTGGGTCCGGTCGGATTAGCCACCTGGTCAGGCCGGGAAATCGCTGGCAGTGCGGACAGAGGAACCTGCGAGGGTCATGTCAACCCGTTATTTGACGTATACGATAACAAGGGAAAGTCTATGTGTTAATGACTTCAAATTTGGGATAGACGAGTAAGAGAAGATATGAATTCTGCGTGTGAAGATGTACCTATGAAAATATACCGCCAGACCGGCTCGGCAGGCGGCGAGCAGCTCGCGCTTCGTCGTCGGCGGCGGTTCATTGGATTCTATTTCGAACACGGGTACGACGAAGACCACGCCGATCTTGGGCGGCCTTTGGTGTACCATCTCCATGAAGCCGGAAGCCAGCCGCGCGCTCGGCAGCAGCTCGATGTCCGACACCATCACGCGCGACGTGTTCGCCACTGTTCTCGCGACGTTCCGGGCGACGTTGATGGGATATGTCATGCTCCTCTTCCGCCTCTCGGTTTCGGCCTGTCGCCACTGGAGATCGGAAGCGGCGCAATCACCCTGGGTATGGCTGATCGCGCCCAGAGCGGGCGGTCGACCGGCCGGAAATACCAGGTGGACGGAAACCTATGATTATGGGGTTATTAAATAATATAGGCACGAGTCTACACAGAATTTTATTTGTACTGTATAATATACGAGAAAAGGGCGGTAACGAAAGCATGGGCATTGTGTCCGAAACATCTGTAGAGGAAGGAAAAGGAATCGTATTGACAATATATATATATATATATATAAATATATTTCGCAAAGACGTATTCTGAATAAAATTTTTAGCTTGAAAAATAAATTTTGTTGATAAATGTTGTTTGGATCATCAAATCGATATTTTGAAATTTTTATTCATTTTTTATTCATGCATAAAATAATATTTATTCAATATTTATTTAAATATTTATTTTTAAAAATTTATTTAAATATTTATTTGTCACATTATGAGATATTTGTTTTGTATAGTTTACATATAAGCCTGTTGCGTAAGCCTTGTCATTAAAAAGATATAAGCAGCTATATTCTACAATTTCTATTTATGAATCACACATTCCTAATTCGTTTTAATTAAAACGATTCGTATTCCGTATGGTTCGGAATGGCTATGCTAATTACAAGTAGGTATGTAGATATAACGGGATCTACGTCTATCATGCTTTCACAACAGACTTTCATATCGATTGCTTTGTCTACCACATGCCATGTGAGAAACAATTTCAATTGTACGTATCCAGAATTGTTATCTCAACTGTGAGAAATGTAAATTAGTCTGTGTTATGCAATACCTACGCTTCAGCAAATTCCGATAAATCATTTTCACGGAAACTTAATGGAAAATCTTTATCTACAAAAAAATGTCATTATGATAATAACAAGTGTTGCAATCTTTTTTTTTTTTTAGACGACCTAGAAGTGCATGTCACGCGGATGTCCGCGGTATTATTAAACGAAAGCGTGAAAACTTGGAGGATCAACGGAGCGTTGCGTCATGCTTGACATACATAAGGAACTCGCAATCGTGACTATGAAATTGAGGAGAGACCTTGTACATGGCAGGCTCGCACCGACAGGCCCGATCAAGCTGAGCGACAGCGAGGCCGGCGTCGAGGCCTGGCGCGAACACCGCCAAGCTGAGCGGTCCCTCCCACCTTCTGGCCAGCTCCACGATCCCGTAAACCTGATCGGCGGTGGCATGTGTGGACAGCGTGACTTGGGGCAACCTGTCTGTCTCTTCGGCGGCACCATGCAACACGAATGGCAGAACCCTGCACGGAGAAGAAAAATTCTCTCTGTCGTGGCAAAATCGTCACCGCATGATACATTAGACGCGACCGCAGAGATCCGCAACATATTGTCCGATATTAACTCGTTATGTATCGTTAAAGTAAAAAAAAGAATCCTGTTACGTAAATTTGGAGAAGCGCGAATCTTTACCGCTGGAGCAAATTTAATTTGTTGCCGGTCGCTGCGAATTTTCAAAAAAAACTATTATTAAATAAAATTGCACTATTCTTTCTATCCATGTAATATCTAACGAAAAATTTGCTACGTATCCAGCATAAAATATGCTGTACAGGCAAACTTTTTCCGCCGTTTTCGATGTTATATATCAACTCTGACTTGATTGACATCGATTGGGCACAAGAACGAAGTAAAGTTTGCAGAGGAAAGCAGCGACGATCTTTCTCTCTACCTGTACGGACTCTTCTCGCCGAGCTCGGGGCTCCAGATGAGCCTAGATGATGGATAGGAGAGAATATCCGGCAGGCCGTAATACCACTTGCAGGCACTTTCGTTGCGGGGTTGCTGACCCGCCATGTACATGCCTGCCGCATAAGCGGGTGGTCCTGGTGCTGCGGCGGAGTGGTCCTGCTGCGAATTCGTATGACTATTATCCAACGTCGGGACACCACCGTCATTCCGAAAAACGAGCGTTGACGTTGGCAATCGAAGGTCACGGCCGAACAGCAAACGACCGGCTACCAGGAGGGACAGCACCAGCGTCGGCCATACTAGCAGCTTGCGAGCGAGACTGCGCATCGCTTTCCTGTCTGAGGTTTAGAGGTCTAATTAATTTAATTCAAATGGCAGTCTACCCTTCTATCTTGTTTCATTCATAAATATGTAGCTTAAAATTGGAGTGCCGCCGATGAAACTCTACAAGCTAACTGGGACTCGAATTACAGGTCGTTTGATAAATCTGGAATCCCGGATGCCGCCGGGACGAGTGCAAGGCTAAAATGGATCATTCCATATTGTCTGCTGTCGCTATCTTCAGCAATGAGTGGATATGAGGAAGCCCATACATTTCGGCACGAGCAAAGCTAGAATTGACGAGTCGACAGGGGAGAGAGATAGCCCATCTAAACGCACCTCGGTTGTTCCCCGATCTCCTCGTCGATCGAGAACCGTGGAACGATGTTCCATATTACAGGCGCAAAGGACGGCTCCTCCGAGGGACATCCGCCGACGAACTGGCACGACGCAACGCTCGCCGATGAGACGCGGACCGCGCGTTGTCGCGGATCGATGCCGCGCAAACGCGCGGCTGCGAATAGCGAAAGAAGCTCGACGCGATGCAGCCGAGATACATAGCCGTAATTGTAGACGAAGCAGGATGAGCGGCGCCGCTAATTGCACGTAGATTTCCAGCCTGGATTACACTCGGAGTTGTTGAAGCGCTATTTCGCTGAATTTCGTGCCTATCTCTTTTTATCTTTTATTTCAAAATTTCTACATCTCTTCCTTCCGTTCAGAACGGAATCATTGTACAAGTACAAAAGTCCCGAGGTCTTTATTAAAAAAAAAAAAAAGATCTTTTTTACACACGTGTAAACTAGAAATATCGAGTTCTGGTCTGTAATGCAGTCTGTACTACGATACACGGAATAATCAAGTATTGTACACGCGAGGTACAATAAGTACCTAAGGAGTAATATACGCATAGATGACAAGGTCAAATGATAATTCAATAGGAGTGTTTACCAACAGTATCGGGGAGTTGTATCGATATGTTGCAAATGACATTTACCGTTACATGTGTACAAGCGATACGAGTTATCGGAAGAATTTGACATTAGGCACAGCCACAGCAGATAAAACTTCGATTATTAATTATTAAGTAATTTTTTCTTTTTTTTTTTTTTTTTTATTTCTGAGAGCTGAAACTGATTATTGCGTATTATTACAGGAGTCAGCTGTAAATTGGCGTATCGCGTGATGTGTTATAACAACCCTGCCCGTGGCGTTGCGGCACAATACACGTAGCATCGAGCGGGGGTTTTACCGCGCGCGCGATCACGCAGGATCCATCGCGGGAGCGATGTCTAATCGAAGGTAGGACACGTGTGCAATTAGTTGTTATAGACAGAAACTGGCGATACAGGGATTGCATAAGGTCGTCATTGATTCCAAGGCCACATTCTAATTTTAACGGTTTGCAGGAGAGTACTTATGTATGTATATATATATATATAGTGTTGCGGCCGTGCGGTATTCCGTTCGGCGCTGCTAAGAAATAATCAATATCAATCGATAAGAGTTCGAATAGAGGATCGGCCCTTGGCAACGCGTCGTTCTCCGACTGTTTTTCAGATTTGACGGCCGGATTCTGCGGTGGCCGGACGCGTTTCTGTACCGTTGGTTTAATAAAGAGCGAGTCTTTCTTAAAACAGTGTTCTTCCTTTCCGAGAGCGCTCCGCCGAGTATCGCGATCACGGGAATTAACGCCGCGAACGCGACAATTTTGGGGGCTCGTCCGGGATCGAATTTTTCGATTCGTGTGTGTGTGTGTGAGAGAGATAATGGCGGAGCGACAAACAGAAGAGACGGGGACTGGACAGGAAGAGGCGAAAAGTCGGAGAGTGATCTCTGCGAGGAAAAGGGCCTGCACTCGAGCGGAAGGACCGGAGGCGTCTCCGAATTTGGAGGAGATTCTTCGCTTAACGCTGGAGGAGCTTCGCTCTCTGAGGGAGGAGCGCGCTCGTCGAGAGACAGAAACATTTTCTATGCCCGGTCCGCAGGAAGAGATTTCGCAACGTCCGATATCAGGCCAGTCATTTCCTTTTTCAAATTTTAATTCCGACTTGAAACTTAAGCCCGATATTTATGATGGTAGTGTTCCGTTGCGCGAATATCTTACGCAATTTAATTTAATTGCGCGGGCGAATAATTTGGGAAACGCGGAAAAGGCTGTCGTATTAGCGTCATGTCTCCGAGGAAAAGCGCGTGCGATTTTGGAAGGGGGCACGGATTTTGAGAACTCTCAATTTGAAAATTTAGTCGCGCGTTTAGAACTACGTTTTGGAGAAAATTTATCCTCGCAAAATTATTATTATCAATTTACGAATCGAAAACAGAGATTCGGAGAAGATTTAGCTGCATTAGGCTCGGATATCGAGCGTTTATCTCGATTAGCTTATCCTGAATGTTCTCCTGGAGTTCGTGACAAAATTGCTTGTTCTCAATTTGTAGTTGCATTGTCTGATGTGAATGTTAAACAGACATTGCAGCTAGAAGGGTTAACGTCTTTGAGGGCTGCGGTAGAAAGAGCTTTGGCTATTAAAATTATTAGGGAGAATTGTTTAAAAGAGCGGAGAAATTTTAATTTTAAGGAGGTTAAAGATTGCTCGAATTATAAGAGCAATCCTGATTTGAACGGGTTCAAAGTAGAATCTCGTGGAACGAGGGGATTAAATTTTATGAAAAAGAAGAATTTTAAAATTCAAAAGAAACAGGAATGTTGGCAGTGCGGAAAACAAGGGCACTTCCGTTCCGAGTGTCCATCACTTTCTATTTCACAGCAGGGAAAATAGGTTTTGTCGAACTTACAGGGGCGGGCTCGACAAATGGAAGAAATGCCCCGGGTGTTTGTAGGCGTTTTGAGAGAGCGTGTGAAAAATCAAGAAATTTTGTTTTTCAAGGCTCTCTTAATGGGAAAGATTGTTTTTTTAAATTGGATACGGGCTCCGATGTGACCTTAGTGAGTAGTAAATTTATAGGGAGAAAAGGGAAGCGTTTTTCAGCTAAGGAAGAAAATTTGAGATATCCTACGGGGGAAAGAGTCCCGATTAGTTTTAAAATATTTGCTAAGATAAAGTTAGGGAGATTTGATTTAGAGTTACCGATTTTCGTTGCCGATATTGGAGAGGATTGTATTTTGGGCGCGGATTTCTTTTCACGAATAGGGATGCAAACTGTTATAGAATCTTTTCTCCGTGGAGGTCATAGGGAAGATTTTTGTCGTCGAATTAAGCAAGAGGACGAAGCTGTGCCCGCGGAGTTGGAAGAATTCTTTAATAATAATTCCCGAGAGTTGGAGGAAGATCAGAGATTAGTTTTCGCTACATTGTTGCGAGAATTTCGTGACGTGTTTTCGGAGCAAGCTGTTGCAGGAAAGTGTGAAGTTCTTCAACATAAAATTGAATTAATGGATTCTTGTCCTATCAAACAGGCTCCTAGGAGAATTCCAATTCATATGCGTTCAGAAGTTGAAAAAATTATGGAGGACATGAAAGAACAAGGGGTAATTGAAGAATCTTCAAGCCCTTGGGTTTCTCCAGCAGTTTTGGTAAAGAAGAAAGATGGATCTCTTAGATTTTGCATTGATTTTCGGAAATTGAATGCGGTTACGAAAAAAGATTCTTATCCGCTACCAAGGGTTGACGATCTTCTTGATCAGTTATCGGGAAATGCCTGGTTTTCTACTCTAGATTTGAAGAGTGGTTATTGGCAACTGAAAATTCGTCCCGAAGATAGGGAAAAGACTGCTTTTTCTGTGGGGAATGGACTTTGGCAATTTGTTGCGATGCCTTTTGGTCTGTGTAATGCCCCAGCTACCTTTGAACGTCTTATGGAACGGGTGTTACGGGGTTTACTTTCGAAAATTTGCCTGGTTTATTTAGATGATGTGATAGTTTTTGGCAAAACCTTTGAGAAAATGAAAGAGAATTTAAGAGAGGTTCTTCTGAGATTTCGTGCTGCGAAACTTAGTGTTAACCCAAAGAAATGTGATTTATTTAAGAGACAGGTAAAATATTTGGGTCATATTGTTTCTTCTGCCGGGATCACTACGGATCCTGAGAAGACTGAAGCGGTCACTGAGTGGCCAGTTCCTCAGAATAAGAAACAGGTCCGGAGTTTTCTTGGATTTTGCTCTTATTATCGGAAGTTTGTTAAAGGATTTTCTTCAATTGCGAAGCCTCTATTTAAATTAACTGAGAATTTGACTAAATTTGAATGGACTGAGCAATGTCAAGAAGCATTTTTGAGGTTAAAACAGGCATTAACGTCTGCACCTCTTCTTTCCTTTCCGAAGGGGGAAGGAAAGATGATTTTGGATACGGATGCTTCAGGTTTTGGAATAGGGGCGGTACTTTCACAAGTTCAGGACGGCTGTGAGAGGGTCATTGCTTATTATAGTCGAGTTTTGAACAAACCTGAGCGGAATTATTGCACAACAAGAAGAGAGTTATTAGCTTTGGTAGATTCGATGAAACATTTTCATCATTATTTGTATGGAAAGAGTTTCTCTATTCGAACTGATCATGCTTCTTTGAGATGGTTGATGTCCTTCAAAGACTTGGAGGGATAATTGGCTCGTTGGATGGAAAGGTTACAACAATACGATTTTGATGTTGCTCATCGAAAGGGGATTATACATGGTAATGCCGATGGTCTTTCGAGACGCCCTTGTGTAGAAGAAAAATGTAGATTCTGTTCTAAAGTGGAAGTTCAGAGAGGGCTTTTGGAGGATAAAGTAGTTGCTCGTATTGTTTTGCGTGAGGATTCTTCTGAGGATTGGCGAAGGGCTCAAATAGAGGATCAGGAACTGGCAATGTTTTTACTTGCGAAAGAAAATGATTTGCGACCTTCTTGGGAGGAAGTTTCTTCGAAAGGATTGTCAGCCAAGATCTATTGGCAACAGTGGCATGCCTTGGAAGTCCAAAATGGGATTTTGCATAAGAGATGGGAGGCTCCTAATTTGAAAAACAGTTTTCTTCAGTTGATGGTCCCGCGAAGCAAAGTGAAGCAGATTTTAGAAGAAGCTCATGATACTCCTTCTGGAGGGCATTTCGGGATCAATAAAACGCTGGAAAAGATCCGGAAACGTTTTTATTGGGCAACCTGTAAGAAGGATGTTGAGGAATGGTGCAGAACCTGTAAGATTTGTATTGCGAAGAGGGGTGCTGCAGATAAGGGGAAATCTCCTTTGCAGATCTTTAATTCGGGAGCTCCTTTTGAGAGGATTCAGATGGATATTTTAGGCCCGTTACCTGTTTCTTCTTCAGGCAACAAGTATCTCCTAGTTGTTGTTGATTGTTTCACTAAATGGGTAGAAGCTTTTCCTTTGAAAAATATGAGAGCTACTACGGTAGCAGAAATTTTTGTTAATCAGGTTGTTTCTAGATATGGGGTCCCGTTGGAACTTCATACTGATCAGGGAAGGAATTTTGAATCACAGCTCTTTCAAGAATTGATGAGAATTTTGGGAATTAGGAAAACGAGGACGACCGCTCTTCATCCTCAGTCTGATGGTCAAGTTGAAAGACAACATCAGACGATTTTACAGTATTTGTCAAAGTTTATTGAAGAGAATCAAAAGGATTGGGATCGTTGGATTCCCATGTTTCTTCTTGCCTATAGGACCTCTAAACATGAGGCTACAGGCGTAACTCCTTCAGAATTATTTTGCGGAAGAGATCTTACCTTGCCGATGGATTTGCTAAGAGGTACTCCTCCCAGTTATGGTTTTTCCGAGTCAGCGGAGGAGTACGTTCGAAATTTGCGGCAGAAGCTGGATGAAATTCATCAGAGAGTAAGAGAGAGATTAGAATCAAGGTCTTTGAAGATCAAGTGCCGCTATGATCGAAAGGCTAGGCATCCCGTTTTTGAGGAAGGACAGAAGGTTTGGTTATTTAATCCTCATCGTAAGAAGGGTAGGTCTCCCAAACTACAGAACGATTGGGAGGGGCCTTTTGAGATAATTAAGAAAATTAGTGATGTAGTTTTCTGTATTTCTCGTTCAGGTGGTCGGAAAAGCAAGGTTGTGCATGCTGACAGGTTAGCTCCGTATAGGGAAAGGGAAGAATTTTAAGTAGAGATTTTCGGGGCCCGGTTTTCCAATTTCGACATTACTTTTATTTCTTGTTAATTGTTTTGAGTTACTGTGTTCTGTTTTATTTTTCTTTAAGCTTCCTTCCGTCGTGAGAAGCGTCGTGGGGAGATCCTCGAGCCTGACCACCAAGCAAGATCTTCAGGCTCGTGCTTCAAACTGAAAAGAAGTCTGCTTCGCCCCCGGTTTTCCGAGTCGTGGTTTTTCCGGGGGACGATGGGCGAATGCCGAGGCAGGGGCTTAGTGTGTCTTTTAGAAAGACGAAAGGGTCCACGACGATTACCCCCACTTTGCCCGAAAAATAGAAGAGAGAAGTGCGCAAAGCTCAAGACGAAGAGTCAAGAGTGAAACGCGCGAGAATTTCAAGAACAAGATTCTTCTGAAGAGTAGAGAAGACTGGGATTGGAAGTAGCGGCGCCCGGTAACCTGAGGCAGCAGCCCAGGGTAGGGCAGGAAGTCGCAGGAGCCCAGAAGTCTTTTCCTAAGAAGAAGTTCTTGAAAGAGGAAGAATTGTCGGGACGACAATTTTATGAAGAGGGGGGCAGTGTTGCGGCCGTGCGGTATTCCGTTCGGCGCTGCTAAGAAATAATCAATATCAATCGATAAGAGTTCGAATAGAGGATCGGCCCTTGGCAACGCGTCGTTCTCCGACTGTTTTTCAGATTTGACGGCCGGATTCTGCGGTGGCCGGACGCGTTTCTGTACCGTTGGTTTAATAAAGAGCGAGTCTTTCTTAAAACAGTGTTCTTCCTTTCCGAGAGCGCTCCGCCGAGTATCGCGATCACGGGAATTAACGCCGCGAACGCGACAATATATATATATAGGCGCGCGCTCACATACACACACACACACACACACACACACACACACACACACAATCAATCAACACTTCTTCCGGTCGTGAGGTGGTGCAACGCGCCGAATGCACGAAGATCTCGCTCTATGAGGTCAGTAATTCCTCAATTCTCTGGGATGTCGAACGGCTGCTTGCTGGTTCTTTTTTTCTTGTTGTTTATCTATCCGATTAGCAAGCTGATAAATTTCGTAACATCGAGACCGGCTCGTAAGGTCAGAAGGACATTTATCAAATATATTCTGGAGGAATAGTAATAACATGGATAATTCGTGAGTTATGCCAGTGAGATACGCGATGGCACGTGCGGATTATCAAGTTAAACAATTTCGTCATAATTTCACATATTGTGTATTCAACAGTATGGAGATAGCGGTATTATTAATGAAACCTAAAGCACGTTTCCGTGCAAAGCTCATCGATCCATTACCTATATGCATGCTTATGAATAAGAAAAAAAAAAAAAAAAAAAATTCCCGTGAGAAATGAAATAAATTAAAGTTCTGACTGGCAGGTTTCATCAAAATCGGAAGGCCGGATCTTTTATACGGTGAAAATGAGGTAACTATCCGTACGATGATTAATGCCTGGCACACAGTTGGCTGACTGAAAATAAACGACGGTAAAATTAACTGCGGCTGTAAAATTGTCATTATATATTGAACGGAAATAAAATCGCAGCGTGTATATCGATCGTATAAATTTCACTCCGCGTGAAATCGAGCGAGGAGTCCAGTGCGGAGTGTGAGATTTTTTTTCCTATCGGGAATATCGGGAGGATCGTTGAATGTGGCTTCGGCGGGATGAGTCGACTCAACAAGTGCTCGGAGACATCCATTACCCGGGCAATGAGACAAATCCCTCCCGGAGGAGGAGAGCCGATGTGCGATACGATGTTGAAGGCGAGTAAGGCGAGAAAGCGAGCCTTCTCGTCGATGTTGCGTGAAATATGTACGGTCGTGTGATCGACCGGAAGATCGCCGGGCTTACGGCGGCTATAGCGCGGCTCATTTTGACCTTAGCTCATGAACGTACCCCTTTTCCCGCGGCCACCAACCGCCTGGGGTGTCACGACGCTCTTCAGTGACTTGCCGGGCGTCGCGACGCTACCACGCGTTCCGACGTCCGTGCCACTCGTACGCGAACGGTATGCCGCATCCCGGCGGTCTTCCTGCGGCATCAAGAAACGGCGTTGTAGGAATTTGGTTCATCCGCGAGTCGAAGATGCTGTTCTCGTCAAGGTTGCCGCATATCGTCGCATCACCGAGTTTCGCATAAGGATGTCGAAGCGGCGCGCGAACGACAAGGGGAACGACGACGACGACGACGACGACGATGATGTCGTTTGCGGCATCGGTAGGAGGGTCATTTGTATCTCTTCTAAAATCATTGATAAGAAATTTGATACCTGACCTGATAAAAATTATATATTGAAAAAGATTTTTATATTATATTAAGAAAAAAAAATTATATAAGGAAAATGTATTATAATCCCTAGGCAATTTCTTGGAAAAAATATATATTTTTTTTAGGCAGTATCTACTCTTTTTTTTCTAAATCTTATGAAAATTGAGCTTGTGCTTAATTATTCGAGTTATCCGTCACTCTATAAGAATCATTAAAAATCAGTTCTATAACACAGAACAGGATTCCTTATAAGATATGATTTTTGACTCTTATTAGAACATAAATCAGTCGAATAATTGTACAAGCTCAATTTTCTGTTTTAAAGTTTAACGTTTCACTCTATGAGTTTTAGGGAGTAGCATTTACATGAATATTTCACGTGAGAAGACTGATTGAAAAAAAATAGCGTAGCGCAATAGGATAATATAGTTGTTACATATGCGGGGGAAAGAGGTATAATACTTTTTCAGTATACACGCGTAACCAAGTTTCAAGCAATCGATGAATAACTTAAATTTTGCTGATATTGTCATCGAGAACTTTAGGAAGGAAAAGTCAACTTTTAGCTTAATATTTTTTTTAAACAATGAATCTAAAGAACGATCGTTATTTAATTAACTCGACGCGTAACTCATCGCGTGACATTTTAAACCTTGAAAAATTTCGATGCCATGTCCCTGAATGCCATGTCGAGATATCTTTTACATAATATTATCAAACCTTTTTTTATTACCGCTTATATAAATACATTTCAAAATAGATATTACGGACACGCCGATTACGATATCTTCGAGGATTTCGCCTCGTTTAAAAAATGGTATAATACGAACGAAATGGACAAAGTCCGTAGCTGTACAGACCATAGAAGGATTACCCCTGCGATTGAGGATCCTACCATCTCTCAGGGACATCGAGGAAAATAACGGAAGCTCCTCGGGAAAGGTCTCGAGAGTTCGGAGGTATCTGAGATTCTTGGGACGTTTGTCGCTGTCGCAATTCGGTACGGGCTGAAATCACGATCGACGATTTATCTATTTATTTATTTTGACGATTTACTTTTCATTAATCGGCTAACGATCTCATCTTCGTCGCAGGCCTTCTGTGGCTGCTTGTAATGTGGACGGTGGCGGGTGCAGCGGCGTTTTGCGCGACGGAAGGACCTCGCGAGCGCGAGCAAGTCGTGTCACTGAAGAGTATGCAGAAGGATTTAGCGGTCGGCTTGGCGACGGAATTGCGGCAATTGCGGACGGAACGAGATCAGGATGTGGAGCCGTTGTGGAGCGACAAGGTCCGCCAGTACGTCGCCAAACACGAGGAGCTCCTCTTGATCGCGGTCAGTTCCGGCTACGGCGAGGGTGGTAATAGTGGACAACTATGGACATTTCCCGGCTGTGTGCTGTTCGCCATATCGCTAATCACCACTTTAGGTAAATGTTAATTAACTCATTTGGGACCATTCATTTCATCTTAGACAAATGTTAATATACTACTACTACGTCGTTAAATATTAGGAATCTGAATCTTAATGAGCTTGAAATTCTTAAGTGATGTATAAAATGTCCTAATTATGAAAAAAACTATCTTATTCTATTCATTTTCTCTCTTAATTTTTAAATTTTATGTAGGTTTTGGAGCACCGGTTCCGCGAACTACCGCCGGTCGCACGGTAGGGGTGATTTTTGCCGCCATCGGCATTCCCGCGCATTTCCTTCTTATACTGAATTTCGGCCTTATGGTGGCTTTTCGTCTGCAAAAGTACGCGCTAGCCAGACGAGGCGTACAACTTGTAGACAACAATGTAGAATCCAGTTATTTCGGACGAATGCCGAAATGGATAAAAATCATGTCGTTCGTTTGTTCAGGTAAATTTTTTTTATCAATAAAAATTCGTCTCGATCGCGATTATTGCTAGCTGCTCGTTTTTGAGTTAGTTCAGAAAATACAATTTAGAATAGAATAATCATCGAATCATGATATAAGTACAATTAAAAGAATTTCGGGATTTCCTTTTATCGCTTTAGTCGCTTACTACATTTTGGGAGTATTGTGCTTCGGCATTGCACGATCGAGACCAATCGCAGCGAGCGTGCTGTTTCCGTTGGACTTCACCGCAGCAGGCGGTCTCTCCACCATCGTCGGTCATGTGCGGATATTATATGGCTTGTACTTGGAAGGCGCTGTTACTATCGCAGCGATAGTGGTGGCTATATTAAGAGTATCTGCGACGCAGAGTCTTACAAATATCGGACTGAAGTACGGCCTGTTAACGGAGGCTTAACTTATTTCATGTTTTTCAGCCCCTTGTATATACGCAATACACTAATATTATCATGTGATGTTTATCATCATGTTATTTTCTCTGTATATTTAATCATGGTTGATAGATAACATACTCCCGACTTTTGGACTGTTGATAATGACACAATTACGAAAGAATAACTATAAATCATACATGTATATATTTCGTGGATCAGATCTTTTTTATTTCGCAAGATTAAACATACGTAAATCACACAGTCTCAAACCAGATACTTTATCTCTAGTCTTTTTTTTTTTTTTTTTTTTTTTTGTACGGTTCATATCTAAAATTTTGTTTGTAAATAAAAAAGAGGAAGATAGGAAAAATTGCCTAAAAGAAATGTATACATTTCTATGTATACGCAAGAGGATATGTGCGGCGCAGAATTTATTTTACAAATGTATATCAATTCATTCAAAGATAGATAACACCTATATATTTATCTTCATGTACACTTTATTTAAGTAAGATGTAATAAAGACAAATTTATACGCTACGATACGACTGTACAGCTATTTACCTATCGGGTGTCACCATGTATTCGCTTATAACGATAATTCCTTGTGTTTCTTATCTCGACAACTTGATCAAAAGTGTACGTATTCAAGTCCAGACTCCCATTTATAATGATGATGCTAGCGCGCCTATGATCAATATACTTATTAGCAGTATAATGACGCGATCAGCATCCTCCAGATTCCTATATGCTTTAGACGTCTACGATTATATTTAAGGCATTTTTCGTCGTTGCATTTTAGCATTAGGATTATTTTTGCTATCAGCATTCGACGTATCTTTGGCATGCTTATTATTAAGAGATTTATCTCCCGGATGCTCGGGCTCAGAAGATGAAGACTGGTTTTTGTGATTAGGTGTATTTCCTAATGCGATTCGTATAGATTCCACCAAGTGCAACGGACCTGAACAACACTCTTTCGTACCTGCGGATAAATTTGTATTTATTGGCATATTTCCAATACTTTTGTTAAGATTGTACATGGATGTCAAAGACTCGATGTAAAAGTCTAATTAATTTTTATTTAGATTTCGTAATAACAATTTCAAAATTACGATAAATAATTCTTACCACAAAATCATTGATTCCAAATTTAAAGGATTTATTCTGCGAATATACTTTGATTGAGACAACGTATAATTAAAAAATTGTATTAGAATTATTTACAATTCCATTCATAAAGCATTTTTATTTTCACATTATAGTTATAATATATTTCGCATATATCATAGCTACTACTTACAATTTATTCTTTACCCAAATATAGCTTTTTTAATTTTACTAAGTAGACCATTTTGAACTTCTTGTCTCGCTTGAGTTTGCACCTTTGGACCTGCCGTGCCTAGAAAAAATATTGAAGCTACTGATAAGGGAGACTACTTCGAAATATATATCTTAGATTGAGAGATTTAATTGTATTCGATTTAAATTTCTATTACGGCAAGTTTCAATGTACGAGAACTTTTTCATTTCAAAAAACATCAATGAAACGCATTTGTAATATTTTAATGTTTTATTTAATTAGTAATAGCAGGTACACAGGGGAAAACTCAAGCGACATATAGTTTAAAAGAGACGCTACTGTTGCGGTATCATTAAATATCCGATATCACAGACAAATATACGGAAACTCAAAATATATATTATTAGAAATTATTTATATTTTATTATTTGTCCTTACCATCCGTTTTATATGTTACACCATATATACTGCCAGGAGTGTCGGTCTCAAGTTCGGCGTACGCTTGAACCAACGCCCGTTGTTTTTCCGTCAATTTTTTAGGCACGATGATCTTAACGTTCACGTAATGGTCACCATAACCCAGACCATCGACCTTCTTCAATCCCTTACCACTCAAACGGATACGCGTATGGGATGACGTGCCCGGCGTTATTTGTATGGTCTGATCCTCGTAAACGCCTTCTACTCGTATCGTACCGCCTAAAACTGCCTGAGCTAGCGAGATTTCCGCGTCGGTGTGCACGTCAGGTCCATCACGGCGGAAATACCGGGACTTTTCCACACGGAATGTCACGAATATCTCCTTCCTTCCAACTGCTAGACGGATCGTCTGACCGTCTTCCACTCCGGCTGGAACTGGCACCGTTATTTTCTTACGTTGTACCTAAAATAAAAACATGGTGATTAAAGCACAACAATTAACGTAATAATGATGAATAAGACAAAAATAAGGATTTTCATCGAATGATATACGGACTCAAACAATACGAAAAACATTCTCACCGTCTGTCCTTTCGCGTTGCACTCCGTGCAGGGAAATTTGATATGCATTTTTGTGCCTTGACAGTATCGGCAAGTCGAACTCATCACGAAGGGACCAGTGCTTATTGTTTCCATTCCTGTACCATTGCAATAGTGACATTTCACTGCTTTAGTTCCTAACTCGCAACGTGTACCATTGCACTTCGGACAAGTGTCTACTACATTTACATTTATGTCTTTATTCACACCTCTAGCAGCTTGGGAAAATGTCAAATTCATGATCACCTGCAATAAGAGAACTCTGTCATTTATATGCCGCATTGATTAGGAGATATACGAGACATAATCGTGCACCTCTTGAGCAGCGCCGAAACCATATCTGTTCTCTGTAAAGTCTTCGAACTCGCTAAAAGCTCCATTTTGGAATCCAGCATCGCCGAATATTTTCCTAAACAATTCCTCGGCATTGATAGTTGACCTGTATTGCCAATGTTGGCTGTAATTCTTAGGTCCTTGACTCTGATGACCCATTCCCATGCCCATTTGCTCTGATGTTGCACCCCATGTATCATATTCTCTCCTCTTAGTTTCATCGCTTAGCACTTCGTAAGCCTCGGAAACTTCTTGAAATTTCTGATTGGCATCCGGATCTCCTTTATTTGTATCAGGATGATACTTCTTAGCTAATTGATAGTAAGCCTTTTTTATATCTTTTGCCGAAGCATTCTTGGAGACTCCAAGGATTTCATAATAGTTACGTCTTAACAATCTATTCGTCAAATGTATAGTCCTATGTGTCTGAACTATTTTTCCTATGTTGTCTGAAACAAATATCAGATATTAAAAATCAACAAGACCCTTATTTACATGGAAAGAAAAAAAACACGTTTGAGGTCTTCTTTTGCTGATAGATTAACTTTAATTCACAGACTTAACAAAAAAAAATCAAAATTATTGAATCAAAATTAAAATCAATCTATATTATTAGAAATAGAGGTGAATTATCTATAGAGCTATGGTTCTAAGTTAGCTCCTTCATTATGCATCAACTAATGTCATTTAGACGCTATAGACAGTGACATTTTGGGAGACTGATTTTCTAGAATAGACTAATCTACAATGTATGTATGATAAATATGTACATAGATGATGCGGGTTTGCAGGTTATGTTAATATGTTGGAGAAGCGTTACACGCGGTGCATATCGAAGAGTAAGAAACGTAGACGGACGTAGACGCGAGCGGTAAAGAATAGACACATCGACGCGAGAGGCAAGAGAATTGTTGACACGCCGAAAACATCAAGGAACGAATTATCGTCCAGAAAAGAAAATGATGTAATTTTCAGCAGGGATCGAGAATGCTTACTTTTCATCTTGTCGCGATTCCAGTCGCCGACAGCCAAGACGGAGGTCACCATGTGTCGCTGGCATGTGTTGCAAAACGTTTGTCGTAAAACGCAACACGAAAATTTGTTAAGCTTATTATTTCCAATTAAAGCAACGGACTTCGGCAACGAACGGAGAATCGCGATCAACCCTGTACCGGTCGCCATGTTGCACGAGAGACGCATGGCTCCTCATGCCATGTATACAGTCACAATGGCTGCGTTCAGCAGAGAAGTCAGTGAGCGCTCACTGATTTTTCAATATGATTGGTCCTTGCCTTTAGATCTTCGTTGAATGTAAAGCCAGCGGCACACGATGTTTTTTTTCTTGCTAATTTGCTAGCTGGACTCGCGTGCTTGTTGAACTCTTGTCTTCGATTGGTATATTTTTTTAGATCCAAAAGAATATACCAATCAGAGACAAGAACTCAATGAGCACGCAAATCCAGCTAGCAAATCAGCAGGAAAAAAAGCATCGTGTTACGCTGGCTTAAGTGTAGAAACCAATCATAATAAAGAATCACTGAACGCTCACTGATTTGCTTTTTTTGCTGAATGCAGCCAATATAACCAATATGGGTACTCGATAATGAAAAATGGAATGCAGGTTCGCGCAGATTCGTTCGCGCCATGTTATGAAGACCCGGTTGTTTTAGCTGGCTGGTTTATGCTTCGGTCTTATGCTAGATTCAGACCAGCGTGATGACATTTTTTTCCGAAAAAAGCTGTACGCTCATTGGATATCGCGATCGCGTGTGCGTCATCGCGCTGGTCTGAATTCAGCATTAGTCTCGGTCTACAATAGATGATTTAAGTTTTAAATCATAAGAAATTGACCAATCATAGTCGATTATTCTCCTATTCTTCGACTATGATTCGTCCATTTCTTATGGCTTAAGGTTTAAATCACCTATTGTACACCGGAACTTAAGCCAGCGGCACACGATGCTTTTTTTCCTGCTGATTTGTTAGCTGGATTTGCGTGCTCGTTGAGCTCTTGTCTCTGATTGGTATATTCTTTTGGATCTAAAAAAAATATACCAATCGAAGACAAGAATTCAACAAGCACGCGAATCCAGCTAGCAAATCAGCAAGAAAAAAAGCATCGTGTGCCGCTGGCTTTAAACA
Organism: Pogonomyrmex barbatus; assembly: GCF_055798465.1. Taxonomy (NCBI): domain Eukaryota; kingdom Metazoa; phylum Arthropoda; class Insecta; order Hymenoptera; family Formicidae; genus Pogonomyrmex; species Pogonomyrmex barbatus. The sequence continues at coordinate 1,376,975 of NW_028297115.1, read as the reverse complement.
TCTTCAACATCTTTTCAGATTATGATGGGTTCGGAACATTTCTCGGTTTAATTACGTTGCAACCAATATCTAGAAAAAAAAATAAGCTAAACTATCACCGTTTGGAATATACCTCATATTTTCCGTTTTGAAACTGCGTGATTTCTGGCAATTTCCTGTTTTCACAATACGCATGCGCGTGTATCTGAGATTGGAACTAACCTTAAATTCGAAACACTTGTGATTCAGTCTATATTCTAACCTCGAATTGTTTCGCATGTCGAGTAGCTTCAAGAAACTTTGCGAGAGAACATGTCGAAAGTAATCGAGTCCATGAAGAATCTGAACGTCGGGAACGGCGTGGAAACGAACGAACAGAATAATGAAAGAATCAAAAAAGGCGAGCTGACCCTGTCGATGGAGGAGACAGTGTCACTCGATCAAAACTGTATTCTCTTCGTCTCTGGAACCCAAAGGCAAATTCCAGTATTTTCTTATGGAACATTTTACGTTAAATTTACGTGCACATACGATGCCTGTGCTTCAAAAATATTTCGTGATCTAAAATTTCGACTAGTATATTCATTGTATGACCACATTTTTTTAACAAGTATTAAAAGAGAATCTGGTTAACAATAATCTTTTAGTATAAAAAAAAAAAAACAGCGTTGTATAGATTTGAAGATTAGATTGAATAATTTTTTTCTTATAGTAAAATATTTTTGTATATGTATATATATATATATATATATATATATATATATATATAATATATATAATAATTTTTGTATTTATATATTTTTTAGATATGTTTAATAATATATATTTTTGTCACTAAAATTTTTGTTCAAATGGCAGCAATTTTTGGAGCATCTACTTGTTAAGCTTTGCATTTAAATTTGATATTGATCAAAAAGTATTAATTTCATTTTTATCATATAAATTACTTTTTGTATATATAGGGAATCAGACTTTAGAATTGGAACAGCCTTGTCGGATAATACATGTGTAATATATTCTGTTGGTGAATCTTTAAACCGAATGATTACATTGGATCGCAAGCAAGCACCTATTGTAGGAATCAAGTTCAGTCCTATTTCTAAAAATATAATATATATTGCAACTAATAATGGGTTCATTACAGCACATGATTTGCGTGCTAAGGGAAAGGTTGTAGCAGAATTTAAAGGTGACTATCAGTATCAATGATTGTGAGCATAATCCTCATAAGCAATTCTACTCATTCAACGTTTTAGATAATACAGAAAATGGCAAAATAAAACCTTTGGCTAGTTTCGACATTAACTGTAATGAAAGGCTCATAGCTGGCGGGACAGAACACACGAGTGGAGATGCATTTATTCTGTTCTGGGACATAAGGCACAGTAATTCAAAAATAGAAAATGAAAACAATCTTCTTGGTGGATATTGGGAATCACATATAGATGACATTACTTGTCTGACCTTTCATCCTGTCAAACAAAATGTTTTAGCGTCAGGCAGCACGGATGGTCTGATGAATATATTTGACCTGACACAAACCTCAGAAGATTCTGCTTTAACGTACTCATTAAATACCGAGTCATCAGTGGTTAGAGAGAATTTATTTTTTGTTTTATATAATATAATATGAAGAGCATTTTGTTGGTAATATGTAAATCAATTTGTTTTAGGATAGGCTAGGTTGGTTAACTGATGAGTCTCTATGGTGTACAACACATATGCACACGCTGCAATTATGGGAATGCGAAGGTGCTACTGCATATGCGAAATTTGCTCGCAGTCATTTAGTCATGTCACAAGTATGCATGATTTTTATCGCACGATTTTTATTTTTCTTAAAGAATAACATTAAAGAATTCTGTTTTTCTTACAGAATGATGATCCTGATAATTGTTACTTAGTGAAATTCCATGCTACAAATGCGTTTGGACAACCGTTTCTGTTAGCTGGTTCTAGCACAGTTAAAGGGTACTTATTTGAAACTTAACATAAATATGTTTACATACTATTGAAACAATTAGGATTTTTTTTTAAGTTGATGTTTAGTTTAATTGTACAAAAATTATTAAATAGAAATGATTTTGTTTTAAATAATGTACAAGACAAAATCTAGATAGACATGGAATTTCATAATGCATAAAAATTTATATTTTAGAGAAAATCTAAGATGCTTGAACATCAGAAAAGATCGTCTGGAAACGTGCTATGAAATTGTAGGAAATAAACAAACAGTGCGGGATAGTTGGATGCATGAAAAGGTAAATTTAGGAATTACTTTGACTTGTAAATTGTCGATAACAATTTTGTGTTTTCAATTTTACAGAGTGGTTGCTTGGTGACGGTTGGTGAGGAAGGTATTGTCAACGTGTGGCGTCAATCGGAATCGATGCCGGCACAGAAAAGTTCGGATCATAAATTGTTAACTAAAATTGGAACAGGTCGTGACCGGCAATATAGGATCAAACCCTATTAAAATAAGCGTTTAGGAAGATAGCTATTAATATGGAAAAGTTTAGTTTGTAATAAAAAAAATTAATGTATTGCGTAAAATCTGAGCAGCAAATTCAAGTCGGGCAGCGATAATGATATATTTCCCTCACATTCTTCTTTATTACAATAACAGTTGTATGTACATTTATAATAAATAGGTATTATTTTGTTTATGCGATTATAATTATTTAACGGCGAGTCATATATGGATAAAAAAATGCAGCCACGAGTTTCGTGTAAATGCTAAGGAATGTAAATCACATGTAACTGCGGATACATGGACTTAATAGACATGGAAGAAAAGAACAAGATGGACTGCGGGAGTTGCGGGTGTGAGAACAATTTCTTTCTGCCACAGCAAGATTAGGATCGATAAAATGGAGCGTATGACATTCGGCAATCGTCATAAAGAGGATTCGAATCGAGTGAGTCAGTACCTGTGACAGTGAACAATCAACCAAAATTCAATAATAATAATAATAATAATAATAATAATAATAATAATAATAACAATTGATAGCAGGTCACAGTCTCTGCGTTTAAAAACTGTCAGAATTCAAAGAGACTCCCATCGCCGATCCATGTGAGCGTATCAATAACCAAACACACGCCCGCTTATTACACATTATGTAATATTATTACATTAACGATTCGAAAGACGATCGCAGTAGCGAGTATCACAATGATAACAGTAGATATAGTTTTTAGAGCGAAACGGTAGTATAGGTACAGAGTAAACGTACAAAAATACTTCCCATGAGCATCGGGGACGTAAAGATTCGCTAAAACGTGGAAAACCGCGTCGCTATAACTTCATTTTTTTATATATAATATATTTTTATATATATATATATATATCATCTTTTTATATATATATATATATATATATATATATCCTTTCTCAAACATCGCGCGTCGTCACGTGACGTTATATTAAAAAAAAAAAAGATACGAAAAACGCCATGAGACGCGCATAGGCCGTCGCGTTATTCCTCAGCTGACACTAGTTTGATTCTTCGCGTGCTATCCTGCAGGATCGTGTACGACTTCATAGACATTATGGATATATCAGTCGGCCGGAGACGAGGAATCGCGGCATCTCATCAATCGTGACATCGTCAATTTATTTTTCGTGCATTTTCGTGCCTTCCGGAACAACTATAAACGCGCGAAGAGATTGTTCTCGAATCGTGCAGAAGTGTATGTTTCGTAAAATCAGTCAGCGTAAAATCGATCCTTTCTACTTTTTTACAGTTTTCTTTTGCTCGACAAGCATCATGCGAATGTCAGTGATCTCGATACATCATCTATATTCGCGATGAAGTCGAACACTCATCTGCGGCGGATACTACAATCGCAAAATATCACCCCGCGAGCTTGTCAGACGCTCGGCATCGCAGTAGGTAGTAAGTAGTAGTAGTAATAGTAATAGTAATAATTATAGTAGTAGTAATAGTAATAATAATAATAGTAGTGCAATAAAATCGCTTATGTCCTTTTTATCGCTTTTCTCTCGTGTAACGTGTGATATATCTTTAATACTTATATTTTTTTAAGATCTATTGTCACCGTGATTGATTGAGACGAACTTGTAGTATTGTTACTTACTTAAGTTTCCTTAACGAGGCTATTCATTAATCATTTCTTCCTCATCCGTTGTGCCTCTATCCGTTTTTCAATCCGATCATATTGCACGCCAGCTTATCTATTAAGAAAATGTATATTTACACGCGTTACAATTACAATTCTAATTTATCAATATCGAGAATTCAAAAATACGTGATGCAACGATACAATACAATATGATTGTCGCGATTATCCTCTTCGAATTCAAAGAATCTCATCACAACGATGATCCTCATTAAAACATATTAAATTGGGATGTCTACTCTCTGGGAAACCTGGAATTCTCAGCAAATTTTCTTTTATCCTTAAAAATTAGAGAATTTTACTGCAATTTTACGGGAATTTTTTGACATTTTCTCTCTAAAGGAGGAAGTCCAAAAATGGTCAATTTTAATCGATTAGACGAACACTTTTAAAACCTATGCAATTATCATTTTAAAAATCCATACATTCATGAAAGAAAGCTTATTTACCCAAAAAAGCTTCGAAAAAATAATAAAATAATAGGTTGTTTGAACGCTTTGCAAGAAAAACTCATTTTTTTCCTAATGAACAATGATAGATTTCAAAATTAGTATGTTTATATAAATTAGTATGTTTAATGTGTTTACATTTAACACATGTTAACACATTAAATATTGTAAGAATACATTATCAGCGAAATCCACAAATACATACATACATACATTTATATGATATAACACACACACACACACACACACACACATATGTATATATGTACGTATATATATATATATATATATATATAATATTAGCCATTTTAGACTTCCTTCTTTAGATTTTGTTCAGAAGAAAATTTTAATGCTTTTATAAGCAAGTTATTGATAATCCATCAATCATTCAAGTTAGCAATCAGTATAATACATTGTGTAAATTGACATGTAGTTTTTATAAAAATAATTCAATGTCTTTTTAGCGTGATTAAGCCAAAGTACGATTAATATCTAAATACCAAGTAGCTTTCCTTCATGATTTAGAAAACGTTAAAAGGCGCATACAATAAAGTAAGCTTATTTCAAAGCTACATTAAAAAATTCTTTAATTTTATCTGGAATTTTGAACAAAAATATCTGGAAAATTCGGAAAATTCTCAGGCAGTTTTTTTTTAACATTTGAACAACATTTGAATAGACACTCTGTAACTATGCTTTTCGCATTATTACAGAACAATGAGCCGACAATCCAACGTGCAGTATGACCGTACTATAATTCGGGTTCCTCATCTTCCATTCGGCACTCGAGAATATCCTCCTTCGTTGATAAATATGACGCTCAAATAAAATACATCAGAAACACTGTACGAGATGCGAAGTCCGCGACGAGCGGGATGAAAGTTTGTCACAATTCTCGCGTAACGGATTCCTCCTGCCCCCGCATTACCTGGCTTGCGTGGGTCGTACAGACTTTCATTATCGATCTTACACAATGCAATAAATAAAGTGGGTTGTAGACAATAATACGAGAAGAAAGAACAGTCGACAAAGAACAACAATAATGGCAGTGAATAATCCCGAAACGAAATGTCAAGTATGAATTCCCTCTGCTACGTAATTCGTAAGGAAGAACCGGAGGTGTATCACGTACGATGTATTCCCGAAGAAAATGGAGTCATGCGTGAAGCAAAACGCTTGAAACTGAAATATCATCGATTTCGACCAGCAACTTGGCACACGTACTGTGACAATAATGACAATAATTCATAATTATTGATGATAAATTCCATCTGTCGTTTTAGCACGTATTAAAATACTTCAGTAATTACGATATTAGAATAGCTACCGCAGATTCGCTCTCGCATTCGTTCGAGAGATTTGCTCATGCATTTGTGAGAGATGAACGTGCGAGCGCACGAGAAGAGTCGCATCGCACTCATATACGGACATTTGCCCTTTCATTCGTACACAATTGCGCACACATGCACATATACGCTTATGAAAAAGTATATATATGTACACACATTCATGTATATATGTAACCATTATATATATATATATATATATATATATATATATATATATATATATGTATTTATCTATCTTGCATTTCAGCAAGCAGCAACAGGTTTGTTTAAAAGACTCATCTAAAATCTTGTGTTTCTAAAATTGTCAGTCGGCTTGATAACGTAACGAGCAAGAATTCAACAAGATCGCCTGATCTACTTTGTTAACTCGGCCACTAATACTTATCTCTTTCTCTTCCTATCTTTCATTATTCCGTGAGCATCTCACTTCTAATAAATTGCGTTTTACTCTTAGCAGTTCCCTTTTCCATTCAAGGTAAGTTTCACGAGGTTTGGCATAAAAATGATTATTGCCATCAGTTGTAGCAGTTGGAACGTAATAAAAAGTATTATATATCTCTTCCTTCTAATATATATATATATATATCTCTTCCCTCTTTCAATTATATACTGAGACTAACTACTTGCATTTATTAACGATAGTCTCATCGTGTGGACAAAATGGATCATCGTATCACGCTATGATCTCGTGAAATAAATAATTGTAGGTGCATCCTATCGTAAGACGATCAGACCCGTAGTAAGGGAAGGGGGTGAGCGATAGAAAAAGATGCGAAATGATAGATGAAATCGTTACCAAAGAGTATATATCCATGAAGCAGCCTATCGATTGCGACATCGTGAGAAACCTATGTCGAAAATCAAAAGGACTTGACGCGGCTGCGGGATTGCTGGTTGCTCCTCGATTGGTTGCGTGGTGATGGAGTCGGCGTCAAGGTCGGCGTGGCCGTGCCGGTAGTGGCGGCGGAGGCACGCGACGAACGCGACGAATGCTTGCGACCAAATCGAAAGAATCGTCAGAAAAAGACCTCTTCCTCCAACGGTTGTTGTTGTTGTTGTTGCTGCTGCTGTTGCTGCGGCGGTTGCGGCTCGGTGCTTCGCTGCTGTTGTTGCTGCTGCTGTTGTGCCTGCTGATGCGCGTACGGGGTATCGGGCGGCGAGCGAGTGATGCGAAGGGATCGATTCGATGAGTGAGTGTGACTGCCGCCGCCCATTCCGTGATGGTGGCTATTCCCGAGTTCTGGTGACGAGTACGCAGAGCCGGTGACAATCGCCGGGCTGCTGCCCGTCCTGGAGTGACGATCGGGACTGTTATTACTCGCGGTGCTACCGCTTCTGTCGAACAATCGACGAAACACACACAGATTTATTGCCTGTCGATTGAAAGATAAATGTTTGCAATGGTGGAATAAGCTGATTCTACCTTGTGTTATTGTTACTTCCGCTGGCGAGCTTCAGCGGCAATTGCTGCTTGACAGGTAAATTACTCTGCACTTTCTGCTGATTCGTGGCGCTGATTAGATTCAGAGGTATACGTTTAGCCTCGGGTTGCGCCTTATTGCGCGCGCTCTGTTGCATTGTGTCGGTGTTTTGCGGCATATGAGATAGGTGAATCATCGTCGAACTAGGCGTGGAAGCCAGCGTTACACCCTGTCGCTCCAATGCCTCGAGTCGTCGATACAGCTGATCGCGTTGTTGCGTCACATCTCGCTGCTCCGCGGCCAATTGTTCCCTTTGCCGTGCTAACTCGGCTCGTTCCTCCTCCAGTTGAGTCTTCTCCTGCTGAGACGCAGCGCGAAATGCCGCTTTCTCTCGGCAAAGTTGATCCTGTAGATTCCGCAGTTCCTCCAGCTGACGATTCGGATTGGGTCGACTATTAGACGATTTGCCCATACTGCCTTCTTTACATGCGGCCAATTGCGCCTGCAGGCTGTCGATTGTTGTCATCTGATTACTGATTATACAGAGTAATGTATAAACATGATGAGACAAACGTATCGCTGCCCATTGCTGATCCTTGTTTGTCTCCAATTCTTGGCTATCCTTCTCGTCGAGATTTTCTTTAGGTAATTCGCCGATTTTTGGAACGGGAATCACGGTATGTAACGTGTTCGAATCACGCATCGGATATCTCTCCTAAAAAACATAGACTTAAAGTTTATTTTGTTATTATGATTATTTAAACATTGTTTGTTCATTCGTATGTACCTTATTGTGATCGAAACCAGCAAATGTTTCGGCTCTTCGAGGCACGCAAAGAGCTGGCGGAATGTATGCTTCGCTGTGACGTTCACCGGCGGAGCTTAAGCTTCGCGATAGAGTAGCGCCACCCGCGCTGAACGATAGCGAGCTGGCGAGACGTGTCGCTTCTTGCACGGCTACGACCACCTGCGACCAAATTTATTTTACCTTTTAATATAAATATATTCAGTTTAAAAATTAAGAATATAATTAATATCGAGATATTAACCTCTTGCCACAATTGAGTGGTATCAATTCCTTCATTATGCACCAACCGAGTGTAATCAGCACCTTCCTTTTCGTGCTTTTCAATTCTTTCGTTATCGCTCTCATTCCCACTGTAGATATTTGCTGCTTGTAAAAGCCGCATTTGCAAATTGATCTTTTCCTCAAACAGCAGAGCCTGTTCCGCATCTTTCTTTCGCAATTCGCCTGGCACGATACAATTTTTTATTTAAACATATTAAAAGAAGTTAAACAATATTAAAGAAAGAAAAATAAAATCTGAAAAAAAAAAAAAAAACATACCGACGATTCTAAGAATGTGTGATTCCTTGACCTTGGCAATACGCTGCTTTTCTTCGATGGAGACTAGAGAAATCGAGGAGGAACGTGTATCTCGTAACTCGTTACTACTTTCAGTCAATGTGTCGGCCTCGTTTTCGGGTTCTTGAGGGCAAGCCTCAACCGCCGATCGAATAGCCTGAATCCATAGCTGTTTGTCCTTTGGCTTTTGAATCTTTAGCTCGAACATCTCCGGCTCGGCCGGATTACTGCTTATCAAATAAATGCTACATTCCTGACGAGCCTTCTCGCGAACCAGTAGCTTCTGTAGTGAAACTATACCGGCTTTATTGTCAGGCACAAAGAACGCGTATTTCTGATCCCTCTCAGCTAAAAAAAATAATATGTCTGAGAGAACGACCACTACGATGGCAGTCATTTTGCCACGACCTTGCATTAAATATGCAGTGCCCTCGAACTTCAGGATTCTGTTGATTATATCCGACTTTTTAAATTTGGCACCACGATACGTCGCGAATGATTTCGCGTCGATCCTACGAAAATTACGATATTATTTATAGTTTTGAGAAAAAAACAACGCGGAGAAATATAATAATGATCAAAGGAAATAAAGAATCGAAACTTACTTATTGTATATTTCTAATTTTCTATCTTCTCGCTCTTTATCGGCTACACAGGCATCTACATCAGCTAAAATCTCTTTAACAAGAACCAGTGCTCTACGTAAATCTTCACCTTCATCTTGTGCAACACCCGTTTTGATGAGCGGTTCGATCAGTAACGGATACTTCGTCAAACGTTGAGTAACAAAGAGTATACATTCGGGTATACCTTTCTTTTTCAACAGGGGATTCGTCTGAAGGCATGTTATCTCTATTTTACTAGAACGTATCATTCAGATCGATATGGATCATCTATCAGTTTTACTAAAACATACCTGACAGTGTCGAACAAAACGGGCGAAACGAGGATCGTTACGCAAGTAATATTTGTACGCTTCTACGGCATCCCTGTGACGGCTACAAAAGTCCCCATACGCGCTCTTCATGCGTTGCGCGTTATCGCCCGAGAACTGCTCGACTAGGATGTCGGCGATTGTCAAAACCACAGGACTGGCGTTCTGACGTTTTCGCAGTTTTTGTAGAAATCGCAAATGAATGTCGATCAGATCTCGTAGTCGGGGAAACATGCGCTCCAGATCCGGCTGACCCAGACGAAAATGTCGTCGTAATCCTTCCGCGAAAATCTTCTCCATGGCAAGCAGCACCAGACAGTGGTGCTTCTCCGTTAGCACGAATTCGTATATATGTTCCTGCCTCTTCACCTCGCGATCGCATTGATCGACCAGACGCAATGCGATATTACGTCCGATCGCGGAGCTCCAGGAATCCGGTTCCTCCTTTCCCAATGTTAGTTCGGGATCTATCTCCTCGAGATCTGCCATCGTGAACTGATGAGCATCGTCTCCAAAGTCAAATTCTTCCCATCCGCTGAAATGAAGGAAAGAGTTAGTCCATTAGTTTTCTTCATTAGTTCTTCATCTTTCATTATAATGTCCAAACAATACATTGGACAGCAGTATGGCTAGTTTGATTAAATGAACGTCGCACAAATCTTATGGAAAATGGCTCTCGGTCAAATTGCTTCAAATTTTAATATTTTGTCATATATCAATGTGCAAGTATACATTTATGATTTTAATTTTTCTCACACTCTTAAAATTATCCAGAATAAATGACGTGCTGCCCCCATTACTAAACGCTGTACGTATTCGTATTGCACATCGGACACAAAATAAAATATTTTCAATTTTTGGAAATGCTTCTTGGAATCAGAAAATAAAATAAAGCTTTTTTTTCAGGATATTTTATCCTGATATCATAATAATGTTTTTCTGAAATACTGAAAAATGTGATACTTTTTTGATATTATGTTTGATATATTTTTCCGTGACATATATAATATATATTCATGATAATACAATATTCATAATTAATGTAAAAAAGATTTATTTTAACTATTTTTTTGTATAAAATGTGATGATCTTCTGAAAGTTCTGAAGCAAAAACTAAGGCATTTGGAGGCATTTGTACCCGTGAGAACTTTTAATCAGCTTGACATGAACTACAAAATTAAAATTTGAAGTAATTTGAGAGCCACTTTCCATAAGATTTGTGCGGAGTTCTTTATGGATTTATTACAATCTAAAAGAGAAAGACAAGAGACAAGCTATATTAGATGAAAGAACAAACCTGGGAAGGTCACGATGTTGCCCGCTCTCGGCATCTTTTTCTTCGTTTATCGTTTGACTGAAAGAAAAATATAGCTTTGTTTCATAAAGCATAATTTATTTATTGCGAAAGAAAAATCTCACTCTCCCCTAAATAACACAATTTTATACAATGTCAGGTCAAAATCCAGTTGACCTTGGAAGACTCTTGAAATTAATGTACTGAGATGCCGGCCTTTCGAGAAGACTGCGAATTATACGTTATCTTAAGTTTATTTTTTCATTACAACCCTTTCTGTACAAACCTTGTATAGACGATATATATTCGATCTATCTTCGTTTAAACGTATACAAATCTTCGTCTAACTTTCATTATACAATCAATGTATATCCGAGATATTCAATTATTGTAACGTATAATATAATTAATGCCGCTGAGATCGCAATGCATAATTAAACTAGAGATCTAAGATCAATTCAGAGAGAGAGATTAAAAATCTTTGATACTAAAAGCTAAAAGCCATTCGCGGATGAGCCAAATAATCTGCAAGAGCCGGAAACTCCGAGTTCAGGTCGGGTAGAACATGCATCATAGATGCAGCCACTTTCTCTCCTATTAATATCCTATAATTCGCTTCAATTTTTTTTTTTTAGCGAGAATACAGATTCGCGCGAATACGATGCCTTTTACATATTCGAAGAATAGCATCCCCCCCTTCCCCCCCGTTTATAGTTTTATAGACCATCTTTCTAGACCATCCGACTCAACTCAAAATTTGACACATTACTGAGAACATGAACTTCAATGTGAAAGTTCAAACATGAAGTCTTGTGACACATTGAAACGATGAGAAAAAGAAACATGACAAATTATCGTTGACAGGGCAAGGTACAAAGTAGAAGGGAGAAATAGAAATTGGTACCATGTCATGAGCCATGTATCTCTACTGTGATATTTGTCTGGTGTGTATATATACTTATCATGGAGGCGATTACCTTACGGATTAACACTTGTGAACTTACGGCGCTATAATTTAGGCGAAAATTACAACGAGAAGAGGTAACACAAAATATTTATATATATATATCTATACATATTATTGAATGGACACAAATTATAGAAGCAAGCACAAAATCAGAAGCACAGGCAGGGCAAGATGATTGTCTCTTCCACGTATACGAGACGAGATGGCAGAATTCGATCGCCGTTTGCTGGACAATAGGCGTATGTGTATGTATATGTATTATTATTGTGTGTGTGTGTGTGTGTATGAGAAAAGAATCGAGGAACGAGAGACGCGCGCCTTCCTACTAGACGCGTGTAAAGCTGGATTCAGATCAGGCAAACGCAAGTACGAACGAATAACACGCTTCGATGAGTACAAAAACGGTTGTTCCCTCGCGCTTGTTTGCGCTCGTTCGCCTGGCCCGGATCCGGCACGAGATAACACACGAACAGAAACGAACGAAACGAACGCTTTCGACAGAATACAGGAGGAACACATCAGATATCAGAGACTTACTTGACTCCAAGCTTAGTGGCGACTCGCCGCCAAGGGCTGTAGCTTGACACGGTTTTCTTGTGGCTGTTAATTTCCCTTTAATCGTCGTACAATCGATCGGTTTGCACGTGGTTGCACGAGAGGGAATGCACGGGAGAAGGAAAAAGCACACTGCATTAGGGCAACTTCATTTCGCTTATTAGGCCGTTCTTCCCTCAATTTCATTTTTCTTGCTAATTCTTTCTTTTTCTTTTCGACTTTACACGTCGATACCTATTGTTAACGAATTATTCCCCACACGCAAGAATTTTCTACTTGTTAAAAAGTACTAATAACTTTATTCCTTTTTGTTAATTATTATCAAATGTAATTAAGAATTCAGAATCGAATGAGAATCCTAAGAGTTATGTTGTATTTATGATAAGTTCTTGTTACGTAATTATGGATAATATCAGTTGCTAGTATTATCTTCGTAGTTTGTGTAATAGCAAAATCGAAAGCTGAGGTCTGAGCATAGTATATTCTGTATAAGTAATACGCATAATATGTAAAAACATATATGTAAATATATGTTTGATATTATATCAAAATGTAGCGGCGCGATGCTGAACGCGCTAAAGCTTGCCGTACTATTGATGTTGCTAAACTGCGAAATTAATCAGAAATAATAAGCTTTTGAGCCAGCCAAAGCCTCGGAGTAATAAACAGATGCACAATTTTTCTTTAGATTAAGACTTCTCACTTTATGTTATTCGTACGCTAATGCGTAAAAATATTTGTTTACTTAGTAATAAGTTATAAAATCTAAATATATATACTCTATAAAATGCAACAATAAATTCTAATTTATTTTATTTTAAGATCAATCAAGTTAAGTGTGATTTGAACTACTCATTAGTCATTTTGCCATAATTAAATGAAATTCGTTATAAGCTCCGAGTTTCGGCACAGCCATGCCATTTGCGTGCGAATTTTGAACCACAGATACGCAGATCCAATGCAAAAAAAAATGTATTATCTTTGTTGACGTAAACTTATTACCTTCCGCTTCCGGATGACGCCGGTAGAGGCAACGACGTTGTGGAACCCCGTTTGTTGACGCTACTGTTACTCGATATCGATGAAATCGATGAAGATTTTGTTGCAGATTTGCCGGAATGATGCTTAGATTTGATGCATTCCAATACTAATTGATCCTTGCATCCCTGACTTTGATGAACTGACGCTCCGCAATCTACGATTGTATAAACATTAAATGGTAATTTTACAAAAGTCAAGTGTAATATTTATAAAAATCAGTTAACTTGATGTAAAAGTTTTCTTACTGTCGCAATGAAGGAGCGGCTTATTCGTCGAATGTTTCATACATACATCACATAATAAGCTTCCCTGAGTCCCCACCCCACCTATCGTTACCCATAGATGTTGCTGTTGACTAGCCTTCTTTCCGCTTTTATCCTGAAATGAGATTTTATCATGGTTCATCGGGCAACATCTTTATCGGACGAACGAATTCAGATAATCGTATTTGGGCTATCGTCTTACCTTCTTTTTACGAAAGAAAATAGAACCGCGCTTTCTTCTAGTCTTCTCGGAATGATGATCATCATACGCAGTACCACTGAAAAAGTAGCATATATACCGATATCGTTCGGTTTGAAATCTGGAATGCGGAATATTTAAAATTGTATTTTGCGGATGATTTAACAACTATAAAAGCGTTTCGACTTATTCATAGCTGATTGCGAGAGATAAAAGTGTGCGTGTAAATCGCTATAAATGTGCGCAAAGCTATGTGTTTTTTAAAGTGTGCATGCACAACCACGTCAGGTAGTAATTCCAGTCCATTTTGTGATATATCCGGTGATCTTTTGTTCAATGAGTCTTAAACTGCCTACGTGATGTCTTTAATTAATATCTAAATAAAAAATATGTGCTACGTTAAAGTAATAAATGTATGCGAGTCGCTGCATGTTTGTGTTTGATTTTGCAGTTATAACTGTAACTACGGACTATTCGTGGCTACAAAATCGATTGACTGTCAAACCGGTACAAACCATTCCCATCAAAGACGTTAAAAGGTTTTCGCAGTATCATAAATATTTCAATTAGATATGAAGGACTTGAGGTATCGGAGTACTCACTCGTCAATCTGAACACTCGGAGTGCCCTCCCGGTCTTCGTGGAATTCGTGGCTGTGTGGTGTATGAAGATCTTCGGTTTCTGTCTCACTCCCACTACCCTTTTCGTTTCTTTCATGACGGCTGTTTCATGCAGGATCGTAGCAAATTTTCAAGTACAAACACAAACTAAGCTAACTATCGTGTATAATGAACAATTATAGTTGAAATATTCTCAGATGATCCGATGCAAAAATATACACATCGATAATATTTGAAATAATCAAACTGCTCGCGTTTAAAATGATTATGTAATCGGTAGTAATCAGTGAAATGTATATGTATGAACTACTTTTTAATCAATAGATGGATGTACATTATTATTATTATTAACTATTTTGATCTTGTAACATGAGAACTCTGAGGTATTATACTTGTCGTCAATAACTAATAATGTAAGAGGAGATATTCTAAATATATACTGAACTACATTGAATTATTATTATAATACCCTAATGACTTTTATTCGTTTCTGTGACTTGGAGTACAATAATACGCGAGCAGTTATAAAATAAGCTGAAAGATTTATATAATGCAGAATATTTCAGGCATTTATGAATATAGACATCTCTGAGATTTATTCTACTAATTATATGTGTTTCATGCATGAATACGTTTGCATTTATTTTCAAAATGAGTTTCTACTTGTGCGAAAAATCGTAAGATCGATAAGATAAAAATATATAAGTGCGTGAAAGTGCACATACATGAATGCCTGCGCACACATGAATGTACACGGCACAAGATATATGTGCATAGCTTTTTGTGTGCTGATTTATAACAAGATCGCAAGCTAGATTATCGAATGTCCGAAAGCGTAAGTAGCCTTCCTATGTTGAAAAAAAAAGTCAGAAAATAATGTATCCACCGTTGATCTAGCTATACGATCTTCATTCGTGATTCATAATGGACTTACGCTGCGAGTGAAGGCGTCGTTCGAGTTCCGGTTTCGGTTAAATGCGCGTGAACCTGTGGTGTAACGATCGAGGGCGTCGATATGGATTTCTGAAGAGGTAAACGCGAACCAGTAAGCCCTGGCATTAAACTGCTATTTTCTGCTAATCTCTGACTACCCCTCTTTGTGACTATCTTCTGATATTCATTCTGTTGAAGAAAAATTTGTTGTTATCCCTGCGCGCGTATCTAAAAAAAAAAAAAGAATCATCTCTCGAAAGATCTCTCGAATTACCTGTATAAGATCGGCTTCGTTCAGTGAGTGCGTGCTCGTTTGCGACCTGCATGCCCGATTGCCTACGCCTACAGGTCCGGTACACGATTTTCCATCTAATTCTATCTCGTTTTCGCTGTCTAGGCTACTTAAACTAATGCTGCGTTGTCGCTGAAACGAGTAAACGGGTACGTTGTACGATTGCGTATCGAGTGATTTCGTTGCGAAAAATGCAATGCGTAAGATGACAAAGCAACCACAGCCATGCCACCATTGTAAAGCGAGTGTGATGATCGGGCATTTCAGATACCGATGTAAGTTTCGATGAGTTCAGATTTCGATGCTACACGGACGCACACGCGAAGATAATTTTTATCTTGACATTTTTAACAAGAGGAACGTAGCAACGAATGTTTTCGCGTAACATCAAAATCGACAGCATCGAAATGTAAACTCACCGAGATCGAATCGGATCCGTGCCCTGGTTTTAACAAGTAACGAGCGATATTAACCATATTTTGGGCTTGCAGATGGTTCTGTCCGGAGTATCGGCGGCGACCGCGCCGGCTCTCCTCCAGATCCTCCAGATCGCCAGTCCAGCTGCGTCTCCGATCTATACTCTGCGCTTGTTGCGATCGGACGTGATGACCGGTCATCGATGGGAAATGCGTCGGAGAGCTATTGGTGGAGCAATTACCGAGAAGAAGATCTGGATCGGAGCCGGTGTCGTGATGATGATGATGATGATGATGATGATGATGATTGCCGGAACGAGACGCGAGCTCGGTCGAAGTCAGCGGACACAGGCACGGGCAGGAGGAGGTCAATCTTTGCGGAGCATCGTTGGACGAACGAATGTGATATCCCAGAGTGCCCAACGTCGAATCTCGCATTCGCTGAATGCAGTCGTGTATTTCGTGCAGCTGCTGCAAGTTCTCCTCTGCAAGAAAGAACAACGTTGCTCAATTCATTCAATCGCATCAAATTAAAAAGAAAGACTAAATTTTCGCCAATTTTCTTGAATTTTATTTTCAACCTTTTATAATGCCTATTCCTCCCCTCCATATCATACATACTTTCTGTCTACTATCCCCTCTGCCTAATATATCGCGCTTCTTTATTCCCCAGGTAGCAAAATGCTAACAATTGTCTGGAAGATTGGCAGCAAATTCCAATCAGATTTTGACTATAAATTTATATAGCAATTTATATCTGCATTAAGCTCAAGATTTGATGCAGCAGGATCTGCTCGGTTTCCGTTCACGAAACGGCCAATCTGCCGTCAAATCTCTACAGATTCTGCCGCCATCTACTCGCATTGTTTATCAGCAAATCTTATTATATTGCTGACAGTAGTTTGACAATATATTCAACAGATTCCGTTGGATTTGTTACTAATATCAAAAACGTGTAACAAGCTCTCTCCAAAATCTGCTTGCGCAGGTTTGACTATCTGAGTCCCTTTTGTTCACCTCGCCCTAATCTTATACTCACGCACACGCGCGCGCGCGCGCGCGCGCGCACACACACACACACACACACACACACACACACACACACACTTGTCCTTCCGCTCATTCTTCCATTCACTCTCGTCCCTACTCATCCCTACTCCTTATTCTCTTTTATTCTCCAAAAACTCGTCGCTTACTTGCCATGTGTCACGCTCTGTCACACCGGAAGTGGAAATCTCTTTCATTTTCAACTTATTTATATATAATTTCGGCATTCCTCTCAATTTTTTTAAATTAACGCGTCTCGCAATGTTACATTTTGTCTCAAATACAAATATATCACACATTTGAAAAACACAAGGTTCGATGTCCACGATTTCAATCAGGGTGAAATGAGAAGAACAGTTGTTACCTAGGACCGGATAATTCTTAGCCACACCGGGCGAATGCGGCGTAACGCTAATAATGGGCACCAAAGGATTAGGCTGGGCTTGTATATTAGTGCCGAGTGCGAGCAACGAGTGTTGCTGCTGCTGCTGCTGCTGCTGCTGGTGATGCTGCTGTTCGTCGCCGCCCTCGGACATGGTGATCGGCGCTTTGTCGGTATTGTCTTTGGTGTTGTAGCCGGTCTCCGTGATTATGCCGCCGTGTAAACTCAGGCCGCGTAGATCCCCATTAATGATAGGCAGCACGCGATCGCAGTCGGAGTGCGATGAGCCAAGGTAATCGGTTATTACATCCTCCTCGCTGTCCTCGCCGCTGTTCGGACATTCGTCTGGAAGCAATACGATCATCTACGTCACGACTATCGAAAGATGACTCTCGAAATCGGGAAACAGCATTGTTATCGGTCCAGCCTCTCCTCGTTACCACATCAATATTGTTCATCAAAAAAAAGAGCAAAAAAAAGAGAGAGAGAGAGAGAGAGAGAGAAAAAAAAGAGAAAATCTCCGATCGCTATCGGATATCTCGCTCCATTTCGGGATATCCGACGTGTGGCAAACGAGAAATGAGAGACAAAGAGGTTGTTTCGCATTTCGTCGCTCGATAGCGAAAGCGCAGCGTTGGTCGGGGAGGGGTGGTGTAAAAAGCGCGCAAAGTAATTTATTGGCGTGGTGTCCCCGGTGCGGCGATACGGAACCGCACACATACAGAGAGAGAGAGAGAGAGAGAGAGAGAGAGAGAGAGAGAGAGAGAGCCGGGGCCGGAGTCGGAGGGAGTTCGAGAGAAGCGCGATACCGGAAAACCGATACCGAAACGTCCTCCTCGCGCCGCCTCTCTCTATTGACTCGTCGGGGCTGGGAAACAAAACGAGCGACTCCGCGACAATCGCGCCGGCCTCCCGCGACGGCCTCATCTCGGAGCGACTCCGCGCCGCTCTCGCGGAATATGCCGCATAAAGGCATATTCAATGGAAATCAGGTCAGATTGTGCGTCCGTCCCGCCGACGACAACTCGCGCCCGCGAGTTTTTTCCCCCGCTCTGAGCGTCCTGGGACGGGATGATCGTGAACGGCGAACCGGGAGAACCGTCACGGTCATCACCCGCGGTCACCGGGTCACCGTCGGGACGGGAGCGATAACGTCAGGTCAGGTAAACGTTAGGTAAACGGATCCAACCGGATCCCGAATCGGGCACCGCGGAGCACGCGAGATGAATTTTAAGGATCTCACGATCTACGTAGCGACGCGCGGAAGCGGAAAGTCGAAGCGGACGAAGGATGACGACGGGTTCTCCGCGGTTGGTTCTCCAGGTCGTAACACCGCGGTCGCGCTTCGAAACAGTCTGGTGTTATCTCATCCGCGTGAGAAAGTAAACCGGGAAAATCGTAATTCCATACGTAACGTCACGTTCCGGTGAGGCACTAAGGCTATTAGCTGGCTCGACTCCTCCATCCGCGATTCCTCAAATCCCAAATCGCGGACAGGAGTCACGCCGTGATTTCCACGACGTTAACGACATCGACGTCGTTTTTACGGCGTGACCAAAGACGCGCCGATCGTTCACGTTTCGCGATTTCTCACTGGGATCTGTCAGTTTCCCGATTGCGATCTCTCGCGCGTGTTACGACCCGGAAATTCTCTCCCGCGGAAGGCGATTCTCTTTCGCGGAGATCCTCTCCCCCAAGAGTCGACGCGACGACGCGCGACTGGATTTCACACGCCGGTCGTCCTTGGCGAGAGAAACGCGACGGGCGCGAGGAGCGCGCGAGATAGCGTACCAGTGGCCGAGCACTTTTCCGGGTAGAAAGGGGCTGACAGACTGTTGCTTTTCCCCCTGTGTAGCTCCCGGAGCGCGAATTGATCCGCCGGTCCGCGCGCGCCACCCCCCCGTCGCCTCCGTGCACCCCCGCGACCCTGTAACCCGCCACCGTCGCCGCCAACCTTCAACTCCACCATCGTCATCGCCACTACCAACCCCTCCCCCTCCTTCTCCAAAACCACCGCCGTCACCACCACCACCACCACCACCACCACACCATCGATGTCGCCGGCATCAGCAGCGTGTTTGTATCTTTCCTAAGCGAAGTGGCCTGATACGAATCTTCAGTTGCCTCCGCAGTTATCTCCCGCGTGGCTTTCCACGCATTTCCCTCGCAGATAACTGTCGCATGGAACTGTTCGCCTCTTTTGAAAATCACTGAGAATTTGAGAAACCAAAAATATCTTTATACAAGCAACATTCTTTATACAAGCTATTCTCATTTGAAAAGCCGATTTAATTCCGATTTTTTAGTTTTCCAAGAATTTAACTTTCTAAGAATAGAGCTGAGAGAAAACTTAATTAAGTTAATTAAGAGACTTAAATAAGATTGTTATATTGACTGATGTTGGAGAAGCTGCGATTTGGGGCACGATTAGGATTCCGTTAAGGTAGGCATAACTGGAGAACGATAATGCCTTGCTTTCCACACACGTCGCACGTATCCATTCAATTGCTTAGTTAAATTTCGTAAGAACCAACGTTTCGATACCGCAACAATTTTGCACAAGGCAGCTACGCCAAATGCATGCAAATTGCATTTATGTAAAATAAAGGTAACGTCGGTCAAAAAAATTATTATTGTATATGATGTAAGAAAGAATTGTTTACTGATATTCTCCTTCTCTCTCAAGAATTTTTTATATATATATATCTAGATAATTGATAACCGGTACGAGATATTATTGACATTTGATTAAGTTTTCTCCCGTTTCGCAATTTCATTTAAACACTTTTAAATAACTAAGCCTCATAGATATCAATGATATGATCGAGATGAAATCCATTGAAAATTACTTACGTGGGCTATATTCGTCCTCTCAATTTATCGCGAAATACGTGTCTCTCGAACCTAGACGGAATAAACAATTAAATATCTGAACTTCCCTCCCCGTCTGTCACGTCTTGAACGTTTCTCGTCTCATTTCGTTCGACAATCTTCTGTCAATATTCCTTCTTACCGCGAGAAGTTTTCGCGGTGGTGGTAATCGGCGTTACAAACAACAACCCTTCAACCGACGACAGCGTCGTCAGTTACCAGGGGGATGTCTCCATAGAGAAAGAGAGAGAGAGAGAGAGAGAGAGAGAGAGAAAAAGAGAGAAAGTCGCGTTGGCTCCAGCTGGCATTTGAATGTAGGCCGCGGTGACTCCGAGTCGATATTATCGGCATTATTAAATATTCCGGCGGTAATGATTTTCGCTCGGGGTGGCCCGTAACGATCGCTCCCTCCGAGAGAGAGAGAGAGAGAGAGAAAGAGAGAGTATGCGGTGCAGCCGATACTTGTTGGCCAGCCCAGTGTTTCGCACGTGGAAATCTTACGCGCCGCCCTCGCGATAATTATTTCGCCGGGTGACGGCGCGCGGAATTCCGCGCTCTCCGTGGAAAATAAGACGGCGAGAATTTTCCGGAGAAAGTTTCGGTTTTACCTCTCTCTTATGGCCGACGTATATTCGCGCTTCTTCCTCACGTTTTTCTCCTCTCTCTCCCCGCCGCTCCCCCCCTCCCCCTCCTCCCCCCGCAAAAGCGCGCGCGAGTGATCGATCGCGCTGCGGAAAAACTAACTGTATTACTTTTCGTTATGGTGCATTACGTCGTTATACCGTTATATTAAATATAGCCAGAATTGAATTCTCGTTCAAACAGAGAGTGTCACACTCGCAAACGCGTACGCCAGGCCATTTAAACGATAATCTCGCCGCATTAACTCGAGGCTAAACCGGCGAAAATTCGCAAATTAGATCCCTCGGCGGAGTGCTGACTCTGCGTGCAAGGGCATAATACGAATACAATTAGAGAGGAAAGAAAGGAGTTTTTCTCTACGGCTGTCTGAACAATTTTTAAAATATCTCAAAAAAAAAAAAGCGAGATAAAATCGGCGGATGAAAAAAAAAAAAAATTATATTGAGATTGGTGTGACTTACAATTAATAATAATCTCTTGCGTAGAAGAGATTGTTCTCCTCAATTTCGACGATATGTATCTCCTCCTCGAATATTCATCGCGAGATTAAAAAATAATAAAATCAATGTGTGTCTCATGCATTTTTGAGTATAGCAAGTGCTTCTCTCTCTCCCTCCCTCTCTCTCTCTCTCTCTCTCTCTCTCTCTCTCGCTCTACGTGGTATTGATTACCTCAAGAATATTCTTTTGTTTCTGTTCCGACGTAAATAGCAATGATAGATATATATGTACGTATCACACAAGACACATCAGGTGTACTGGTATGTAAAATGCATCTCACTCCGATACACATTCGTCTCCCTTAATACGTGGAGCGTTCATTACAAGCAAACTCTCTACAAAACAAATCAAGTATTTGCGTATTTCACTTTCACGTCGAACAATATTAATATCGCTTCGTATCGCTCCGAAAAGGAGAGCGAGGGTGGCATGGTTAGGCATGGTTTGGTCTACCATGCTAGAGGCCCTGGGTCTCGATTTCCGGCAGAATCAAGAATGTTTTTCACATTCGTGTCTTCTCTTCTGTGATATGATAAATTACCAAGAGTATCTTTGCCACGGGCCGCCTCAATCAAGCTCTCTCAATCAAGCCGTTGATGCGCCACTAACGATGGATGAGTATTACGTGTTCTCGAAAAGAGCGAAGAATCGCGTGTTGAAGAAAACCGTGAAAAAAAAAAAAAAAAAAAAAAATTCTCCGAGTGTTTTGTTTTCGAAGGAAACTTTAGTCATATCGGGGGGAAAGATATATTTACTTTTAATTGCCTCGTACAGTATTTTATATTTTAAACACTGATAAGGCTAATCTAGTGATTACATCATAGTCCTGAAATACACAACGTACGTATGTCTTTTGTTAGAAACGACTTTGTTAGGCGATCATCATCATTAGTGGCCCGTTTAAAGCCCAAAGTCGAGCTTAGGCCTATTCTTTCTCGCTTACGTTATAATACCTGTTTTCTGCGAATGTAGATCATACACAGGCATACCGGGGGACCTACAGTTTTAAGCCGAATCCGAACGGTTTGATTGAGAAAGACGTTTCCATGGCAAAGACCACTCTTGGCAGACCGCCGAAGAGAAGACACGAGGGAGGAGCGTATGAAAAACAATCTTGCTTCTGCCGGGAATCGAATCCGGGGACCAGTGCGTCGTTTCCCATACCACGCTCGCTCTCCCCACGTAATATTAAAGTTCCCATATATCGATATACCTTATGCGTGCGCCGTGTATCACAATAAACGTGTGCGTGTGATGCTCTGCTTTCTGCAGTTGAATTTAATGTGCACTCGTTGTATTTAAAATAAAAAAAAAATATATGTGTGTGCGTGTGTGTGTGCGTGTACATATTTGAAGTTTGATAAAAGAGCGAGATAGAAAGTTTTAGCGCAGCCCAGAAGTCCAGAGTGCAGGAAAACAGAAAACAAAATCTCCAAGTGAGCAGTAAGGCCTGGCTGCAGGCAAGCACGCGGCGTTACCTAGCGCCGCGTCTGTGCACGCCTACACAACAAACAGCCGTTCGCATGCACCGTCCTCCGTGTGACAGGGAGAAGACAGAGAGGAGAAAGCCGATTGGCGAACTCACCGGAGGAAAACGGAGCGAGCACCTCCTGCCGCTTCTCCATCGCGCGTACCCTCTCGGGCGTATCCTCGCGGCGGCACCTCGCTCTTCTGTACGAGGACCACTGCACGAACTGCAACAGTCCGAAAAAAACTCAGCCTGAGAAACCGTACGCGAAGCTGGGCGGTTGAGATCGGAGCGTCCGTGAAAATCGGAGCACCGCGACGGCGGCGGCGGCGGCGGCGGTGGCGACGGTGGCGGTGGCGGCGGTGGCGGAGCGACGACTCTCCGCTTCCGATCGCGGAGACCGAGGAGAAATCGTCCGCGTCAAAATCGACGTACAACCGAGGAATTTAAAAAAAAAAAAATGGGGGGAGAAGGGAAGAAGGAGACGTCGGAACAACCGAGCGAGAGTTTCGCATGCGCGGGCGGACGGACGCGCATTCACGCGCGCGCGCGCGCGCGTGCACTTTGTGCAGACGCGCCAGAGATATTGACAGGTGGATCCGCGACGATCCACCGTCGATCCCGCGTCCCACGCGATCAGCGCATCCGCGGGATACGTACCCAAGCCGCGACCCTCTATCCCGCGACAGCCATTTGGCGTCGCGCAACGTCAGCGTTCCCCGGAGCACGTCTCTGATCCGGTCACGGCGGGGCTCCTTCAGTGGCGCGGAGTAACGCAGTCTCGCGTCGGCAGACCCACCGTCAACGACATGGCCGAAGGCACCAGTCGACCATTTTGTACTGAGCGCAATGCCGTATCGCGCCACTGGTCTAGTTTCCATCGAAGTCTTCAATTCGATTCGTATACACTTACGACCCGAAAGAGAAATATGTCGGTTCAAAGAATTATTATTTTAAATCAGTTTGTATTTTGTATGAAGAGATTTGAAATTGCAATTAAAAAGATTTGTGAGTTATTCAATTAATTGTAATTAATTAATCATTTTTATACTCGTGTATACTTAGCCCGAGGAATTAATCGAAGATAAATTGGACAATGTCTTGTATGGAATTGTATTTGTATTTTGCCATAAGAAATTGACCAATCATAGTCGATTATTCTTCTATTCTTCGACTATGATTGGTCAATTTCTTATAGCTTAGGCTGGTTGGACACAGACCGCGGCAAAGCGATAACGCGGTAGCCAATCATCGTCTAGTTTTCTGTTAGGTGATGAAATTATTATAGGCTATAAGTAAGTTTGTTCTTTTTAATTGAACTTGCATAGTTTATCTTTTCTCTTTTTCTTTTTATGCTGAAAAAAGAAAATAAATAAAACGAACTATGCAAGGTACTGTGTTAGCCCAATATAAAAAAGAAGGAGCCAATATAAAAATTGATGTAAGGAGTAATAAACTATGCAAGATTAGCGATAAAGAACAAGCCTGATATTTACACTATTAAATTATGCGCCATTTCCAATTTTGTTCTCAAACTCAAATTTAAAAAACTAAAAGTACTTCTGTTATGAAAATTTTTATTATTTATAAATTTTGTTATTAAATTTTCATAACAAATTAGAAAGCTAGTTTTTAAAATTCACTAATTGCAATAGCACAAATAATAATATATAATCTATGACACCTTTTGTAAAATTACATAAAAATATGATATATGTCTATAAGAATAGACATCAAAATCTTTAATTATATCTGATGATTGATATAAATATTTGTGATATTTAACAGAAAATTGTATGAAAATTGTCTTCACATAATTTATTTTATCTTATTATACTTAATTATACTTAAAGCAGAACCAGTTGTCTGGAAATTCATGTAAGTTTGTATTAATAATTTTCTCGTTAATATATGGTATGTGCCAAGTGTTGTCATTCTTTTGCACAGTCGACACATACTCAACAGGTTCTTGGATACGAATGCCAGTTAAACTTGTCTTGACAAAGTATTGATGCGAAAACTGCCACTTCTTAAATTCCTGTTGCAAATGCGGATCTTTCAAGGAGTATTTATGCTGTCGCATTAAGTCCAGTGAGACAAATTTTGCATTCAACCCACTTGCCATGGTTGCATAGAGTATATAGGGGTCGTCAGCAGATCTAAAATTTTATATATTACACAATTTTTATTTTTATCATGTACTTTTAAAATTGTTATGATTATAACACGGAGAAACTATCTGGTGAAATTCAATACTTACAAATCATCTAGTAAAAAGACAGTAGCTTGTTGTTTTATGCGTTTAAAAATAGGCAACTTTTCATGATGCTTTCGCGTCACCACAAGTATCTTTTTTCTGCAATCAATGAAATACTCGACCACTCTAACCAACTGTAAAATAAATAAATAAACTGTAAAATAAATAAATAAATTTTACATTTCCCATATATTTATTACTATATCAACATGTTTCATTTTAATAAAAGCAATATGCATTATTACCGATAATAACTTTGGTAATTTCTTGGTATGAATATATGCCAAATTAAGCCCATCAATCACTATATCGTAAGGTTTAGTCTTTTCAATAAATTGCTTGAACTTATCCAATTCTTTTGGATTAGTATTACGATAAATATCTGATCCTATGATTAATTTATCTATCACAGACTCTGTCAGTTTTTGGAAATTTTCTTTAGTAAATGTTACTTTGGCCAAGGAAGAGTGGCAATGTATACAGTTTCCTCTAATAAATAAGAATAAATATGTTCTAGTTAAAAATTTATCCATTGATATAAGATATCAATTTCATTTATTAAATTTAAAAAAATTAAAAAACTGATTATAATTAAAAAAAAATTTATCTTTTACTGTTAAATTCCTGTATAATTATCTAAACTATTAAATTACTAAATTAAAATAAATCATATGTTAGAATAATGAAAAAATAACAAACGTTTTTTTGGGAATCGGCTTGAGTGCTATGGACCAACCATACTTGACAGCCGTATCAGCATAAATATTTATAATTTCATTAAATGGAGTTATGTTGTATTTAAGCCATACATTAAACATTTCTTCCATTCTACTATTGAAAGCTTTTCCATCATCCATCTGACAGTATTGTAGATGCGACTTATATACAATACTTTGTGGAGTCATCTTGCGTGACAATATATATGACAGTGTTTCCCATGCAATATTAGGTTTTCCATTTCTAAATGCAGCACCAATTAATGCGGAATATACAATGATACCTGGGCTAGACGTCATCTTTATCATTTCTATTATCTCGTACGCTTTCTCCCATTCGTCCGTCAAACATATGCTTATTATGCATTGTTCAGCTGTAAAATAATCCAAGTACGGATGGTTTTGCTTTAAAGTGTTATAAGTTTCTATAATTTCTGTTTTATCTGCGTCAGTTAAGTTCTCTTTTAGAACGTAGAGTCGGAGATATTTTCCAATCACTGCTGTGTTTAGAGGATAATTGTTTTCTCTCAAGAACTTAAAATACGCGATAGCATTGTCCAAATTGGTGCTTTTAAGACACATATTTATGATTATTGAGTCTACAATGGCTGGTGTGATTATTTCTTGTTTCTGAAGTATTCTTTCTCGTATACTTTTCCATTGTACATTCGATACGTCTCCTTTTATTTTCTCGTAGATGTCTGGATATTCATTGATAATAACGTTTAAAGGAACTACTTTTCTAGTATTGCAAAATTGTCTTGACAAAAAATATGCTTTTCTGTGAATTTTACAACAAGACCGTAATGGTTGATGCAACTTGTATAACAACGTCATTTACTCTGTTTTTGAAAACTTGACTTTATCAAGAAATTTTTCTATCTTTTTCCACGTTCCTCTTCAACATTCATAACTTCACATCTTTTAACCTCCTCAAAAAATCATACAACATGTGTATTGGAAGCTCAATTCAAACCTATGCATCTTGAAGCAGAGTGCAGCACTGTCGATTTTCTCATCTTCATCATGATATCATGATATCCTCTTATGTTAAAGAGGAGGTCCATATCTTGTGAATCTTTTTTATCGATAAAAGTGCTTTAACGTGGCCTATAGCTATGGTGACCATACCAGTCTTTATTTTTAAGGATAATCCTTTATTTTAGACAGCTGTCCTTTAAATAATGTATTTTTAAATGCGCGTTAATAATTTGTCGACATTTTAATCATACTAAAAATGTCACAGATACAAGATTTACATTACTGAGCGATAAAGATCGTATTAATACTTATTTCTCTATTATTACAAGATATATAAAATATGATATAATGTTTAAATATGTATTAAAAAATTTTCTAAATATAAAACCATGTTATCATTACATAAAACGAAACGATATGCTCTTCTCCCCGCCTTTTAATACTAAGACGAAATTAGATTAAATAAAAAATTAATTTTTCTCATATTTTTTGTTAAATTATTTTTATAAAAATAATAAAATTTTTTATATAAAATTCGTAAGGCTACAAAAAGTTCAAGATTTTAGAATAGTTAGAAAGCAAATAAAAAAGATTGTGATTTTTATTAAATACAATATTTGCAACAATTTACTTTTTCTATCCTTAATTTTCTGTTTACAAATTTTTGACAAGTATTTATATATCTGTTCTTGTGATTGGTTTATGATAAACTATTCTTAAAATTTTTAAATTTAAATTTAAAAGATTTTTAAATATAACAACGAACTATGAATATTGATCGAAGACCGAACATTGAATATAAAAATTATATCATAAATAGATTCAAAATATAGAAAGAAGAATATAGAATATAGAAGTAACGATAAACTATTAAATTAGCGTTACTGAAAAAATGTAATTATGTTATAGTTACAGTTACTATAAAAAAAAAAAAAAAATAACAGCGTTATCAGTCTATCCAAAAAAAATTGTAACGACAATAAGCATTATAAATAACTCATTACTTGCTAATCTTGCTTATATATAATATAATTCTCTTATATATTTTCAAACACTACGATACTATCTTGGTTATTCTAAAATATTAATACATTTTGTATAACAAAAGAGAGAAAGAAAAATCTACTTTTATGTTCAACTTTCATGATAAAAATCTAAAAATAAAAATTTTAATAAATTATAAGATTGAATAATTCTAATAATTCGAATTAGAAATGATTTGGTTTTATAAATAAAGAAAAATAATATTTATAAAAAATATAAAATATAATCAAATAATTTTCTAATAATACAAAAGAGAAATTGATTTAATTCTAAAAAAAAAAGAAAAAAGTGACAACGTCACACGGTGTTCCCAAGCGGTCACCCATCCAAGTACTAACCGTGCCCAGCGCTGCTTAACTTCAGTGATCGGACGAGAACTGGTGCTTTCAGCGCGGTATGGATGTTGTCAAGTCCTCATCTCCATATTATGCAACTTCAGCGACATATAATTATTAAAACTTAAAGCTTTTGAATTTATATTATAATTAAAACATAATATTTCATGTTTTTATAGTGAAAATTTGTTTATTTTAAGTAAGAGTCGAAATACTTATAGAAAAAATAATATTTATAAAATATAAAATATAATCAAATAATTTTTTAATAATTTAAAAGAGAAATGATTTAATTCTATAAAAAAAAGAAGAAAAAAGTAACAACGTCACACGGTGTTCCCAAGCGGTCACCCATCCAAGTACTAACCGTGCCCAGCGCTGCTTAACTTCAGTGATCGGACGAGAACTGGTGCTTTCAGCGCGGTATGGATGTTGTCGAGTTCTCATCTCCATATTATGCAACTTCTGCGACATATAATTATTAAAACTTAAAGCTTTTGAATTTATTTTATAATTAAAACATAATATTTCATGTTTTTATAATGAAAATTTGTTTATTTTAAGTAAGAGTCGAAATACTTATAGAAAAAATAATATTTATAAAATATAAAATATAATCAAATAATTTTTTAATAATTTAAAAGAGAAATGATTTAATTCTATAAAAAAAAGAAGAAAAAAGTGACAACGTCACACGGTGTTCCCAGGCGGTCACCCATCCAAGTACTAACCGTGCCCAGCGCTGCTTAACTTCAGTGATCGGACGAGAACTGGTGCTTTCAGCGCGGTATGGATGTTGTCGAGTTCTCATCTCCATATTATGCAACTTCTGCGACATATAATTATTAAAACTTAAAGCTTTTGAATTTATTTTATAATTAAAACATAATATTTCATGTTTTTATAATGAAAATTTGTTTATTTTAAGTAAGAGTCGAAATACTTATAGGAAAAATAATATTTATAAAATATAAAATATAATCAAATAATTTTTTAATAATTTAAAAGAGAAATGATTTAATTCTATAAAAAAAAGAAGAAAAAAGTGACAACGTCACACGGTGTTCCCAAGTGGTCACCCATCCAAGTACTAACCGTGCTCAATGCTACTTAACTTCAGTGATCGGACGAGAACTGGTGTTTTGAGCATGATATGAACGTTGCCGATTCTCAATTATGTGCAAATTATTCAAATACTTCAAAATAGAATTAAATTGAAACATTTCAAATAAAATTAAATTTCTCACTAATATAGCATATTATTAATTTAAATTTAAATTATTATTATTATTATTTTAAATTTAAATTTAAATTTGAGTATATTTGACATTAAAAGCATTCCCGAGAAAAATATTATTCATCAAAATAAAAAAAAATTTTCATTTAAAATAAAAAATTAAAAATTATATAATAAAAATTAATAAAAAATTTGTCTTATTTTAATCTACGACGATACGCAAATTTTCCACATTAAATCGCACGCGAGTATATGTGAATTATGGAGAAAGTAAAATCGTATGCTGTGTATGGCGCATTCTTAAAGATGGCCGCCATCTGACGTACACGTGATTCGCTTAATTTCTCCGAGTATATCTCATGTGATTCTTTGACGCAAATCCGTCTGGATAGGCCTTAATAATGATATATTTAGGATTGGTTGCAATAACGCCTGGCGGGGAGAACCGCTCGCGAGCGAGGCAGCGGCGATGATAGGCGATGATGGATAAAGACAACTTGGGCTGATAAAGCGCAGATGTCACGCGGTCGCGATTCGTAGCGCCGCCGATCTCCGCGTGTTCGATTAATCGTCGTTCCGCTCGTGTCGCCTTCGTAAGAGTCGCTCGTACGACATTAAGCATCTACGCATCGCGTAAGTCACCTCTTCGAGAAGTCGCTAGACGAGCGGAAGGTCGCAAATTACATCGTCTTTCACGTGCAACCAAAACGAGTAATAAGTAAGTGCGGTGTTCCGTGCGGTGCTCCGTGCAACCAGACGGTTTTCATCTTGTGACGTCACGAGAATCGCCCTGCCAATTCGCGCGCAGCGCTAACGCGCGAACTTCAAACGTCCGCTCGTGCTTGAATTCATCTTTTCATCATTTGTTCTTTTATCTTTAAATATTTTAACGATGTGATACAACGTAGGGCGAGAATTTTATATCGAAGAATGAAGAAAGGTTGTTGCTTAAGCTATACAAATTGTAAACAAAATTGTGTAATCGATCGATCGAATTTTACATTTTTCTATATAAATCTTTCATATCTTTTTCTCATGATGAGAAAAGTAATTCTATTAAAGGCATGATTTTATCAAATAATTTCGTAATAATGAACTTTAACTTGTGTGACAATTTTTTTTCATTAAAAATATACTTTGATCTTGAAACACTGTGTATTTTTGAAATTTTGCCAACAACAGCGTGATTTGCCTGATGATTTTTCTTTATCAGAATCTTATCGATGTCTGAGAATTAATTATTGACATTGAATGCACGATGAACATGCGCATGTGCGTGTTTTTCATGAAAAAAAAAAAAAAAAAAAAAAAAAAATTATAACGAAATTATAGTTTAAGAATACAGAATGAAGAATATTCAAATCTTTAATCGTATTATTTTTCATGGACCGGCCAAAAATCATTGCAACATAACAGTAATCATTTGGCCATTTATTGTACATCTTCTTTCAGCAATGACCTTTTACGAATTTATCGATCTTTTATAATTACTTCGATATGCGTCGAACGTATGATAACATGTTGAATATAAATCTACATAGTCATGTTACTCGGTGAGTGATGAAAGATACACATCCATTATTTACATTTTGGTGTTTTTCTGTCGTATTTGCGATTACAATAATGACGACGCAGTTTTATACAAAATTATCATTTTTTTCATTTGTGATCATATAAATTTCCTTGCCGTTTTACAGAGAAACAGTTGGATAATCGTGACGAGACAATCAAAATCAATACGGGAGTTAATTCTGCATACTGTAAAGTTTATATATAAATTATATTAAATATTAAAATGTTATAAGTGAACGACGTAAATATAATGTGTTATTGTCATAAATTTCATCTTAACGTTGTAATCTATCATGTTAACGTCATAAAAATTAATGTTGTAAATTATTTATTAACATTTATAAATTTATATATATATATATATATATATATATATATAAATTATATATTTATCATATCATATGTTATTTATATAAATTTATATATATTTATGTATATTTTTATGACATTTATAAATATATTTACGCTCTTTTCTGTATGAATAATGTGTAAAACAGCGAATAAGCAACATTGAAATAAAATTAAATGTTAAAGCTTGGTCATGGAGAATTACACGTCAGATTCGAGCGACTCGGATTCCGCTTTGAGGACACTGGACCTGTCCTACCTGTTACTGGACAATGAAGTGTTAGATAAACAATTCCTCAATACCAAATGCCCGGAGCAAGTGGATACTCTGCTACTGAGTCAGAATCTTCTCACAATCATTCCCACGAGCATCAGCAGATTCACCAGCTTGACTTCCCTCGACATCTCGAGCTGCGGCCTCACCAAATTGCCGGACTTCTGGACGGACTGTCCTCTGACATGCCTAATTGCGAAACACAACAATCTTGCCAATGACGGACTGACAAAAGATTTTGAGAATCTCAGCAGTTTGAGGGAACTCAATTTGAGCGGTAATAGACTCACGGAATTTCCCGATCAGATTCTAGATTTAATCGGCCTGAGGTATCTTTACCTGGGCGGCAATCATATCAGCGAGATTACCAAGGACATTTGGAAGTTACAAAG
This sequence comes from Pogonomyrmex barbatus, assembly GCF_055798465.1. Taxonomy (NCBI): domain Eukaryota; kingdom Metazoa; phylum Arthropoda; class Insecta; order Hymenoptera; family Formicidae; genus Pogonomyrmex; species Pogonomyrmex barbatus. The sequence continues at coordinate 1,344,688 of NW_028297115.1, read as the reverse complement.
GTAATTGCCCGTTTCAAGAATTGAAGTTTTAAGGAATCTAATTTTCTGCGAATATATAATATACAGAGAGGGAGGGGGAATGAGAAAATTAAATTCACAAATGTACCGATTTTGTACCGATCACTGTTTTCTCTCAAGTCGCTTTATCTGGAGACACCAGCTGTACAATCAATTTTAATTACCGTTTAAGCTTTATTCCAACATTATGCTAAAACGAACGATGCCAACTACTTGTATTATTTTTATTATTTTTTTTCATTAGTGCATTATGCTAAAATAATGTTTATCGCATGTTGCTCGCCGTTTTAATGCAGTGTCCTAAAGTTTGAGGAGAAATATGTAATTGTTACATTGGAAATTTGTAATCGCAAAAATATGAATTAATAATGTAATATATATAATAAATTAATAGTAATAATTTGTCGCCATGTATAATTTTAAATAAAGAAATTTAAGGAAATTAATTAAAAAACATCATGTATTTTTATCAAATATTGTGGTTTGTAGGTTGCGAGTTTTATCGATGGGAAACAATAGATTGACAGAAGTACCGTCCACTCTTGGTCAATTGAAGACTCTACAGGCTCTCGTGCTGTGCGATAACATGCTGGAGAGCCTGCCAAGCTCGATAGCTAACTTGACAAATCTGAAAACTCTATCACTTCACAAGAACAGATTACGGACACTGCCTACTGAGATAATAACGTTAAAATGTCTTACAGAGGTTGGTTATAAATAATTTAATCATAAAATGACTTCCTCTAATATCATTGTTTATCGCAATGAAAAATATCTGAAATATTTTAAAAATGATTCTACACAAACGCACCTGATTTTTTTTATATATCAATAGTTTTTTTATAAATCAACAGTTTTTTTTTTTTTTACAAAGGAACAAAGGACAAACAACAAGTTTTCAAATATGATTTCTTTGCTGCATTCTCTGATTATGTTTATCTTCATTTCTATCAATGTTAATTTATAGAAATGAAGATAAATATATATCAGAGAATACAGCTTCTATTTCTTTCAATTTACTTTTATCCTTTTTTAGCTCTAAAAAAGAAGAAGAGTAAATTAAGCCAACATAGTTTTAATAGACATAGTTAAAGATGGACATTATAAATGTTTAAATTTGCAATGTAAACTTCATGCAAATTAATCGAGCTGTGCTTATTTTTGAATCAACATATTTTTTTCTGCAATATACACCTGTATTCGTTTTTCGCAGTTGTCTTTGCGAGATAATCCATTGGTGGTGAGATTTGTTTCCGATATGACGCATAATCCACCTTCGTTGCTGGAACTAGCTGCTCGCGTTGTCAAGACCACCAATATCCGCTATGACAGTGAGAGCATACCGCACAATCTGGTGCAGTATCTCAATAGTGCACATAGTTGCGTCAATCCTAAATGCAAAGGTCAGTATTTGATTATAATTCGTTATAAACTATAATTGTGCAGCGATGCTTAATTACCCGATGGATGTCAATATAAACATTGAGCTGATAGTTGCAACTAAGTAAACGTAATTAAGCAGAGTGTTATTTTGAGGGCCCATAAAAAAATTAATTGAAGCGAATCACAGTCGAGTAGTATTCTGAGGGAATAAACTGACTGAGAAAAAGACTCGAGTGTGATTTCTGCATCAAAAGCTTCTGCAGAAAAATGTGCAGAAATAAATAATGTTTCAGAAATAGTTGAAATATGTTTAAATATAAACGTAATTTAGAAGTATTACCAAGTATTTTTTAAATGACATTTGGATTTGAAGATAATTTTTACCTTTCTGTGCAGGTGTTTTCTTTAATAATCGCGTGGAGCACATTAAGTTCGTCGACTTTTGTGGCAAGTACCGTTTGCCGTTGTTGCAATATTTGTGCAGCAGCAAGTGCATCGAGCCACGCGACAGCGACGAAGAACTCGTGAGCGGAGCTATGATCAGAAAAGTTCTTCTCGGCTAATGAGATCTGGAGGATATATCTCTGTAACGTTCAAGATTCTAAAAATTATTTTGCTACAATTTTTTTCATTTCAAAGGAAATATTCTCCATTTTCTAGAAATCTGGTCTCGATCGGTGATGCACATTTATCACAGATATTTATCTAGAACTAAATATTGCAACAGATTTTACAGAATGGAAATTAAAACACACACATAAATTTAATAAATATTATATTTGAAATAAATATACTGTGTGTTTTAATGACACAATTTTAATATTAAAACGATCCTTTCCAGTGCAGCTAAGAGATCCGCATGTTCTCGTTCAAATGTTAAGTTTATTAGAGGTTTTTGACTGGATAGTGGGACTTTTAGGTACTTTCAAACCGACTATTTTAAATCATATAGTATGCAAACCTTGTCCTAACTTTTAGAAATGAGGTATACTTTAATCTTTTTATATGCTCTCAGTGTATTGTTTATTCAAGTTTTTGAAAGAAACTCTCAAGAATTACTAGAGATTTAATATATTTTGTAAATATGCGAAGATAAGGACCAGGTTTTCTAAGCAGTAAATCTTTGTATATGGAAAAAGATCGAGGCGGCGGTTAACATTATTGTTAATAGTTTATTGTTAAATAAACCACAAAATATACAATAATAATATTATTATATAGGGTGACTCCGCCGCGTGCTTGACGACGGGACGTATCGCGCGATTTCTTTTATTCGCTTAAACACATCCAGAATAGAGTTATGCTACAAGGTATTTATCATCATCATCATCATCATCGTTGCGACTAATACGTTTTTGCGTCATCATGTTTCGTAAAACTAAAAACAACATTCAAGAGAAAGAACGCAGAGGAGGAATAGCGAAATGAGAATGATGTGTATTTATAATTTTATATATATATATATATATAATTGTGTAAACATAGCAATCGTGTAATAAGAGTTGAACTACCTTTTTTCTCATGTTTTACTCACCGCTTAGTACAGTGTGTAGTCATGTATAATTAATTACCTATACATACATATACATATTTATATATATATGCGTTTTATCTATATATTACATACATATATATGTATGTACATGCTTCTTTCTCTTTCTTTCTCTCTCTTCCTATCGAACGCACTATTGTATTCACACGTACACGCATACATACATACATACACACATACACATATACACGTGCGCGTATAATCTCATGACCTATTCATGACGTCGAATTAGCGCGTTTTTATCGTATAGGCGTGGTAGTAATTAGCACTACTCTGCTTACTTCTTTTTTTTCTTAATCATCTTTTTATTTTAATTTTATTTTATTTAACTGTGTGGTAAATATTTTTTTGTCGCATACGTGCTTGCGTACCGTCTCGTTCTCTCTCTCTCTTTCTTTCTTCTATATAAATATATATATATATATATATATTTATATATATTTATTAAACAATTTTTTTCTAATATCGTACATTCATGAATTTTAAACATTAAGGACTCACTGCGCCTGCGGTCGAGAGTGTTACCTTGATTTATTATTATTCATCATTCTTTATATCATTCAGGAATACCGACATCATCATCATCATCATCATCATCATCATCATCATCATCATCATCATCATCATCATCGTCATCATCATCATCATCATCATTATCATCATCATCATCATCATCCTGTCTCTCCCGATCAGCGCGCAATGTGACCTGCATCAACCAATAAATCTTCTATTCGCCATCCACTTCTTGTTGCTCCTGATGAGCTTCCTGCTCCTTCGTCTCCTTGGCATCTTTGTCCTCGTCTAAAATGCGATATTGAGGAGTGTAAAAGAGGCACGGGATCATAAAAGTGAGAGGCGTTATCTTTACTAGGATATTTTTCGCATGATATATTTCTTTCTTATAGTATAAATGAAAAAAAATTATGCAAAGTACTTGTTTTAAAAATGTTAACATGAAATATGTTCCTTTTAATTTTTATTGCACATTATTATATATTATTATATATATATTACTTTTAATTAAAATATTTTTTGTTAAAAAGTTTCTTTCAAGAAAAACTTATTTTTTTAATGTAACAGAAGAAAAGTTCGCTTTTTATGATTCAAGATTTATATGATTGCATCAATCTTAATTAAAAGAGAGGAAAAGAGAGCAAAAATGAGAATATGTAAGAAGATACAAAATAAAATCTTCAAACAAAATAAATTTGCTTAAAAACAGATATCTATAAAAATTATAAAAATATTTAAATAAAAAAATTTATATCATCCCATTACTTTTAAATTAGGCTTAATAAGAATTTACATAAAGTAGCTTCTAAAACTTTTTCTTATATTTCTATTCAAAGAAGAAATAATTTAAAGAATTATTATATTAATTTGAGCAGAAAATTCTCATATAATTTGAAATTCTTTAATATCTGTATCAGATAAGAAAGTAATTGCGTGTTAAATGAAATGCATTTGCATAATGACTATACATTTATGATATTGATTGCTCCTTCGTTAGGTCAGATCGGTTAGAATATCGATGTCATTAAGGATGTTGCGGTGTGATAACGAAATGCATGTAATTATTGTATCATATAGGGTGTCCAAGAATTCGTGGAAAATGTATTTTGTAGCGTGAAGACTCGTTATCATAAGCATTAAAAGCACAGATAAATAAGTTTACAAAATATCAATCAAATCTAATTCTACTTGGACGTTATAAGTAAAATAATAAATATGCTAAACTATTATTTGTGCTGTAACATTCGACTTAGACTTCAATAGAATTTTTAATTTGATATTTAATTATGAAGATATAGAATATTGAATTTTTATAAGTTATAAGTTTTGTTTTCCTTAAACAAAAAATATCGAAAAACTGTGTATTATATATTAATACTCGTTAATACGATTAGTTTTAATTTATAATGCAAAAAAATTTTTTTGGAAAAGAAGTTGTGGGACTTTAACTAGTTTTTTATATATAAATTTTAGTTTTAATACATTTTTAATAGGAAAAATAATTTTTGTGTTATAAATAGAATAAAAAATCAGAAAAATTATTATTACAATCGTGAATTTCCTTTTTTAATTAAAAATTTTTAATTTTTTAGATTCTTCTAGATGAGATTTCTTACTTCTGAAGAGGATGTCCAGTAATTGAGAGATTCTTAAAACAAATTCTTGAAATCAGATCGAATCGGAAAGGAAAATTAAGATCATTCTTAAAGTATCATTCACACATTTGTATCAAACATTCTATAACAGTATATAAATCTTACTTATACATCAAACTTTAATTGATAGATAATAAATAAGATATATCATGATATGGAAAAAGTGGACGAATTAAAATGGAATTGGGAAGGAAAAAATCACTTACATGGATTTATATCTAAAACATATTCGAAATTTTCTTAAAAAATTGAATTTTTGCATCTATTTTTTTCTATTCTTTCTCTTTTCGACATATAAATATTTTTCATTTAAAAATAAAACATGGAATAAAAAAGGTATTTTTATTTTCTAACTTTTTTTGAACGAAATATACTTCAGTTTTTTTTAATAAACTGAAAATTAAAAATTATTAATAATAAAAAATTGCATTTTCATTAAAAATACAAGTCAAATTAAAAATAAATATGCAATGACGAATATATATATATATATATATATATATATATATATATACACATACACACATATGTATGTAGATACACATACATTAAAAAATTATGAAATAAATTTTTCAAATTTATGTTTATTTTAATTCGTTTGTTTAAAATTTCTCTATTTATTTTCAACGATTCTCTCTGTCCCATCCATTTTTATTCATATTTTATTAATAAAATCCATTAAAGACCTCAATATTATATAAATTTATATATATTAAAGATAATAATTACAATGTTTCGCGATTGTTTTTATTTTTTTATTTAATACCAACAATATTTTGCACAATGTACCATTACATTTCTTGAACGTTTATATTTGAAAATGTAATACTGAAAGGAGAATTAGCACCGAATTATCAAATTAATTTTATTCACAGTAAAATTTTTGTTCCAAAAATAAAATTGGTCGTTAATGGATTAATATAGTGTACGCCATATCACATTAATTTCTTACACGATATGTCGTTTTAGGAAAATAGAAGTCAAAAAAGATTGGTCTTTATCGATATATCATAAGTAACACTATTTAGCGTTCTTACCTTATGCAGATATATCTTATGCAAAATGACGTTACATGCACGGTCGTTGGCAATGCCAAAGTATAAAGTATTCTTTACAACGTATTATATTGGTGCAAAAGTGTCCGAATAAAATTCAGAACGAAATAACGATATTTAAAAAAGTTTTTTTTTTTTATTAAGATATAATCTTTATACTGAATTCAATGTACATTCTCCCATTTTTCCATATTTAAAAACTTTGAACTCGTAACTTAATGTCTTTTGCACTAATTTAATACCCATGCACACACACGCGTGCACACACACATACATATATATATTTTACATATTAATTTAGTTTATTGTTTGTCTCTTTACACAATTCTTACATTTTATCTGTCGCACTTGTCGAAAAATGCAAACGATGATGCTAGGAAAAAAGAAAATCTAACAAGTAAGATGTCATTGTAGAATGAGAAGAGCATATCATATATTATGATATTTATAAAATTTTTATTTCCTCATTGTAACTATATTTATTTGTGACATTAAAAGTGAAAACTTGTATAAATTTTTTCCTCATACTGTAATATCGGTATAAATGAGTTTTATCGCAAAAGAAGTAATTTTACATTGGCAGATATACATAAATAGTTTGTAGTAGATAAAAGAGATTATTTATTTTTATGGATAAATAATTATGTAAAATCTTGATCAATTTGTTGTAAGATTTATTTTCATCGGAAATTTATCGGAAATGACGTAAGGTGTAGCTTAAAAATTATACATACGCTTACGAATAAATTTCCTTGGTATACACATTTTATTAATATATTATCGATAAAATTGACTTATTTTAATAACATAACATAAGAAAAATGTTTACATAAGATTTCTCATTTTTAACATCTTAGTTTAATACAGTTCCAATGAAGAAACAAGAATTTTTAAGAACAAATTTTTCTCTAATCTTTTTCCTCGTACCCTTTTTTACAACAACAAAGTACTTTTATTTTCCACTATCATTAAAATATTAATTTGTATATATATATATATATATATATATATATATATATGTTATATATTTAATTCTATATATTAAATTCTATATATATTTATAGTATTAATCTAATACTATAACTGTATACTATAATTATTATTAATCTAATGATAATAATATATCATGATATATACACGCACACAATTATAATTTTATTACTATTAAATTTAATTGCGAAAAATTCGTTCATTTTTCTTCTCTATATGGCTTCTTATGCTAGTAAACGAAAAAGCAAAATGAACGAATTTTGCTTTTTCTTACTCTTTGATCGATATTAGATTATTTATATAGAATTTTAAACTGATATTTGAATATTTTACACACTCTTATAAAACACAGAAATCTCTCATTTTTTTTTCAACATAAATTTTCAATAGATGATAAAAAGATACGCTGAGATGAGATGAGAAAGGAATTAATTAAAACGTAAAATTGAGGAATTTATTTATTAATAATAATAATAATGATAAATAATCAACAATATACCTATGTCCAAGAAGTGGATATTCAATATTCGTATTAAGATTTATTGCTTATTTTACAACTAAATTTCTGGTTAGTTTCTCTTCCGTTTTCCAGATTCGATATTTCTCTCGATATTTTAGAATTGAAATTATTCGAAAGAAATAACTTGAGTCTGTTTGTACCAGCCGTACTTTCATGCATTTTAGAATAAAACGATTCCATATCCAAGTTTCCATATCCAAAGAGAAATAAAAAAAAGAAGAAGTGTGAAAGATATAACTGAAACAAACAGACTTAGAGATAGTATCGGTATAACTTCGTCGAATTGAAATTTCGATAGTTCCAAAATTTCTTTCGTTCGAAAGAATTTTCGTGTTACTAACGTAATAACACGAAAAGTTCGAATCTTTGCATCGAGCTAGCCATCTCGTTGAGAATTTGTAAAACGCACTATTCGACATAATTATTTCAAAATATGTATAACTAATTAAACTAACTGATATATCTCCAATCATATCACTTTTGACATCTAAACTGGCTTTTTACTTTTTAGTTTTCAGACATTTCAGTCTTTACAATGAAATTTAAAATTTGTACATGGCGAAAATGTGAATTTCATTGATACATTTGAAATCTTTTATTATGCAAAGCTTGTTTATATTTTTTTAAAACCAGGAAGACATTGTTAGCAACAGATTTTACATATTTCTGCGAAATTCGAGAAAAGACAAAGATTTCATTTAAAACAAAATATAAAATACAGAAATAATTTACAAAAAAAAAAGAAGGATAGAGAATTAATAAATAGAAAGTTTTAATTTTAAGTCTATTTTAAAGTTTACTTTAAGTCTATTTTATTAATTCTTTCATCGTTGATAAAACTAATTCAAATATCAACATCTCCAATTTTTACATATCACTCATTTTTCCTTCAAATCTTTTGCATTTATTTATGATTTATTCTCCTAGAAGAAAAAGAGAAATCGAACAATTAAATTCTGTCCCAGGATACAGCTGCGAGGAGAATCTACATGATATCTACATTTTTAAACTTTTAAATTCAGACAATTGTATTTTTATTTTTTAATTTTTTACGATTTCATATTATACAGTTTATATTTTTAAAAACCATTAACAAATAATTTTATTTTTGTATTTTGTAACAATTAATACATTGCAAGTGCCACTAGTAATAACTTAACATATATCTTCTAAATTGTATAAAGATTATTCATCTTTATTATTTTACACATCAATCATTTCTTAAGATTATATTTTTATAAATAAAAATTACATGCTACCAATGTTTTTATAATTCTTGCAATGTCAGAAACACGCAAGTACTTTCTAAGAGAACATTTTCGTTCTTATGTTTTTTTATATCCTTTCTAAAAGAGAAAAACTGGAATTTTCGACTATTTCCCACGTAACTGATTCCAGGGACATGTGTAACGCACAGAATAGCTTTTTCCATTACCGAAAGTACTTTATTAACAGAAAATCCACTCGCCATGTACGATGTGTCATTGGCTTAAAAATATTACAAATCGCTCCATTGAGTCGATTAGAAGTTCGTCATTTAGATTAAAAAAAAAAAAGAAAAAAAAAGGGGAATTTGAAAAAAGCTGAGAATCCAGAAAAAAATCAATGTGAAGATAATCATAATGATAATATTTGGGAATAATATATTTTGAAAGCCGAGACATGACCGATAGGCATTAATAAGTATCCGTTTCTTTTTAAGCTAAATGCTCCGGCAGAGAGACACCAATTTGTGTTTTTAATATTTTCTTTAATTATTACAGCGCGCATTAGTCACTCTATTGCAAATCGATCGGTTTTTATATGTGAAAGCGACAATATATATCTTGTATATAATGAAACATATTTCAAGTATCTGTTTTTTTTTTTTTTCCATCGGTAATGTGGTCATCAACGGATTTCTTTCGTTAGAGATCTGAATACAAAATAAAGAGTGATCCACGATAATGTGTCTACAAGATGATATCTGTCAGGATAAAATGCGGACATTAGTGTTATACAAAGTTATCGCTTGATATCTTTATATTTATGTATTATAGTGCTTCTTAACGTAAGATGACTATAATTTGATCGAAAACTTGAAAACTTATCTGGCTTAATAAAACTCGTTTTTACGAGAATACAGTAATCTATGTCTAGTTTTTGCTTTCTTGAGTTAAGTTCGCGATAATGTCCGCTGTATGTTAAGATTTGAAACCGATATAGATTCGGCAAGTAGTTTTTTTACGAGAAATGATTTTTAGACAATTATCAATTTATATATTCGCAGATGGTAAACAAAAGGAGCATTGAATTTTAATTTTGAAAATTTTTAATCATACCGGTTTCGATCCTGCCTTTGCATTTTACAAAATGATGATAGCTAGATGCTACATTACGCACCTATTTCGAGTTCCTGTTCAACTGGAGTTACGACGTTTAATTATTAATCATTAGAGAAGGAACGACTCTTACATATTTATATGCTAAATTATGTCGATAGCACAATGATCTTTTTTTCCAATCGTCATCGATGTCTTTCTCAACCGGTTTCGTAATGTGTTAACAAATTACTAAATATTTGATTACGCATCGTTTCAGCTTGCCTTGAACTAGAATCGTGTATAGCAATTGTCGGTTAAAGAGGAACCAGTTATATGTACATTCAATATGTACATTTAATAAATTAATTTAGAAATAAAGTATTTGTTGAATCGCGATAACAACACGATGGGTCTTTCTTCAATGAGAGTCTACTTTTTCAAATTAATTCTGCAAGTATTGGCTTTGTATAAGAAATGTCTAGATGTATATAGTTACATATACAATCGAATGCTTGTATAATCCTACATTTTGAAACAATTCAAAGTTCTTTAAACAAAACTTTTCTCACGTAACTCATATGATTCAGATTTGTCATGTGACCATATTTAAATAAAAAAAACCAAATAAGAGCATAAACATTCTCATTTGGTATATGTACTATTAAAATTTAGAAACTGAAAGGAAAGTACATAGAAATTTATCCTGACAAGTTACACATTACAGGCATCCGATTATATTTTAATTTAATTTAGGGCGCATTTACTAGTTAACACATTGGCTACGTCATTCATATATGAATAGCATTCAATTTCATGAGAACGGTTTAGAAAGTCAAATATTCTTAGTCTTCTTTTTATTTCTTTTTTAGTGTTAGTGTTAGAACATTAATAAACGGGGCGTCTTATAAAAATTTGATGTCATTCGCATTTGAATGATGCATACAACGTAGCAGTCAATGTGATAAAGAGGGATTTTCATTTTTTTATATATACATGGGATATAATTAAGCATTCGCCGTCAAGTTGCGTCGTTCTAATCTACAAAAGACAACGTAGTATTTTTTAATTAGCATCAGCATTCTCAAGTCGATATCTTCGTCGATCATCGATTCCGCAGTGTCTTAAGATATAAAATGATGGCGACGCAAACGACGTTACTAGACGCATTAGATTATACATCCTTTTTTAGTTTACCTTTAATTAGAGTAAACGCGTTTAGCGATATTTAAAGTTAAAGGGGGACAAGTTCCTACACATATATATATATACATTGAATTCGATTCGACAACAAGAACGGGGAATAATTAAGACTCCTAATAGCCACGTCGGTTTATAATGTAAGAAATGAAGAATAGCATAAATCGTTTCTTCTCACATATTGTACATTAAAGTAAATCAGCTTTTTGTGTCTCGTGACAAAATAAATTCAGAACAATTCTGGGAACTTCTTTTTTAGTAAATAAATTAATATTAAATAATCTATACTGCACCCCATATCTGTAACAAAAATGAGTTTTGTGACAGATCCAACTTAACAGGATATTTATCAATCCATCCGAATCGAAAATTCTCGAAACATTTGGTGAATTCACTCTATCAAATACGAGTAACACGTGTAAAACATAATTTACTTCAATGTGTAAAATCTTTTTGATGCCACACAGAAAATCCAAATTTTCTTTCTTAAAAAAAAAAAGAGACAAATTTTAACGCTGCCTAATTTCGCCCTCCAGAAACGATAGTGATATAAAATAGGTCACGTAATGAGAAGTGGAACGTGACGTTATGTTGAAACCCACATAATAAATATAAATTGCGCATTCTCTATCTAGTCTTTAGACAAGACTATACGTATGTACAGACATTGGAGAAAAATGTGATTTACCTGGTTATATTTCTATTGATTTTAGTTTAGATATAATCTTACAATATCCTTTCTCATTATTGCGTTAAAAAAAAAAGATATCTATCAAAGTTTTCTGTTGGTACGATTGTATTTGATCGAAACGCAGTTTATACTTGTCACATTTGTATGAAAATTATACATGTGGTATTTATATACATATATACTATTTTTATATATTTCATGCTATTATAAAATCAATATAATTTTTTGCTATCTGTCCTTTTGCTAATGACTGATTGGTTTACAATTTTTATCAGGAAATGTGATTAATGTTTTACGATTTAGACAACTCTATTTTGAAATTCGTCCACTTATATTTGATCTATTCAAATTTTAGTTAATATGCCATTTCTTCCTTTTAATCATCTTTTTGAATGAAACGAGAGAAAAGAAGAAAACAAGACACATATTAAAGCTCAATCTAATCAATTTTCATGTATAGTAGATTACTACATTGGACATAATGACATCCGCGCTAAATCAATGCAGTATATCAGCACTGCTTGGATAATTATTGAAAGTCTCATAAGGGATTTCTTTTCTCTCTTAGATTTGTTTTCTGTTCCTGCACTAAAACTTTCTCTTTTGTTTTTGTCAGACTTCAAATATATATATTTTATTTTAAATACAACTAGTGTACACTAGTTTAAAATTAAACAAAAAACAAACCACATGAATTTGGCTCGATTTTTTTATGCTCATTCTACGATGAATCGTGATATATAATTGGACAACATCAAAGTAGATATCTCTTGATTATCTAATTCGTAAAACTGTTGTTATATTATAAATTTGCAAATACATTCCGAGATAAACCAATCAGCAATAAAAAGCTTAGCAATAAAAAGTCATAAAAGAGAAGTAAGATGTACGCCTTGTTCCTACTCCTGGAAATTACGAGTTGATCAAATTTCCATTCTTTCTGTCGAGATAAAGGCAGTTAGGATCAATGATGTCAGAAAGTGAGACACGGTTCTACCTATTTCGCGATGCGAGCGCACTTTGTTTTCTGGCATCACTGGTACAACATGGTACAACATGGTACAACATGGTACAACATGGTCCAACATGGAGTTCCACGAGCGAGGAGTCTTAATTCCGTCGAGTCGCGTCGCAGTACTACACTACTTCTCGCTAGAGAGAAGATGAAAAAATCTTACATCTATATACTCCGCCATGCAGTATATCGCATTTACAACGTGGACATCCTCGTCAGAAGATGATCATTTCGTCATGCCACCGTAACAATGTTGTAACCTAACTCTTTAATAACGATTTAAAAAAAAAAAAAAAAAAAAAAAGAAAAGAAAAAAAAAAGATTAGAGTGAAGCGATTCAAGCCATGTTCGATTGGCTGGGGTCAGTGTTTTGCGTGTTGGTAGCGGTGGTGTTAGTGGTGGTGTTGGGATTGATAGCGCTATTATCACTAGAGTTACCGCTAGCACTGGCAGCGGCGCCCGTGGCGTCCGCCTGACCGCCACCTCCGCCCCCGCCGCCCCCGCCGGGATTCCCCTCCGTACCGGTGGTGGCGGCGGCCGATTGCATGTATTTGGGTATCAGCATGCTGTTGAGGACCGGCTGGATTCGCAGCTCATGCTCGGTGAAGTTAAAGAGTGGCGGCAATTCACGGCCGCTGGGCAATCGCGTGCCTTGCTCACGCAGCTCGTTAAAGAATGAATGTGCGCACGCTTGCAGCGGCGTCATTCGCAGCGATGGTGTATACTCCAACAGCCGCGCCACCAAATCCATCGCTTCCGGCGGCGTGCGCGCCCTGAACACCTGTAATCACCACCAAACTCGTGACGATAAAACAAAATAAAAAATTGTAAGCCTCCTTTAATTTCCATTTTCATTGTTTGATATCCATGCCCACTGCTCGATGATTACAAATGAAGAAATGAGAAAGATTTGTCATATGTTTATGTCACTTGTGTCGCTTTGCCTAACACTTCATAAAGCAGTAAAAAAAAGTTGAGCGTGTCTTGGCGTTTATGAAGTTGTCGATGATTAATAGCAAGGATAGAGATTAGCAAATGAAAATTCAGTTTTAATTCTCAGTAGGTATCGTAAAGTTCGTTAAACTTTTTGCATTACAGACTCTATGAAATCTTACTTAAGAAGTAGATTAAACACCGAGATTCCAAGCGTTACTATCTGTTTGATAAATAGACCAAGTCTGACAGATCCAGCATATAATTCAAAACAGTGCCTACTCCTCGGATTAAATCTGATACTTGCTGAGAAGATAAAATGACTTACTGGCAATAAGAATAAAAAACATTGATATTTATCATTATTATTTATTATCAAAACTTACTATCTCTATTCGAAAGTCATGTAAAACATCAATGTTTTGTGCTCATCTCCAATTTGTATATTTTATAGCATAATTATACTATGTATCCATGAAGGAACAAATATTCAATAAGATGGATTTATAAAACTGTACGAAAAACTCGTACAATTCGAAAAACGTGCTTGTGATATATAACTCTTTGTTTTATGGTTCACACACATATATAAGGCTTATTCTTTCTAGCTAAATTTTTTTGCACCGTTTATCTTTAATCTTTTTCTCTCCAACGTGAAGAGCAAAGAAGGAAACAGTACAAGAAGTTCAGCTAAAACAAACGAGCCTATTGTATGAGAATAATATTCGAATAAGTACAATGCAATATGTGAATATCTAAGATGAACACAGACTCCAAGCACTATTCTCTGCGCAATAGACACGAAAGGCCACAATATGTTACTCATTCTTTCAATTTTGGCAAATGCAAGTCTCAAATACCACCAGAACATCAGAGTAAGTGATAATCTCAATCATTTTCAGTCGTCATAACAGATGTAAAATGTAAGAAGTCGCGTGTAAAAAATTATTAGTGTTCGTTAACAGACGAGACTAGGCGATAAGGAGTCACGTGAGGAAGATCGTAAAGGAAATCTTCAAGACTTTGTTCTTGCCTTTATTTTTCCTTTTCCTTTAATTAATGGCTAAATATATATAGTTTGGAAACAAGTCTGCACGCTCGTCCGGATATCGAAAGTTTAGGTTTGTTACTTTGAGTGTTAGTACAACGGGCCAAGATAGAGAAAGTTTGTGCCAGCCATATTGAACAACACTTGTTGCAAGTCGGTTCACTTACTCTAATCTTCTGGTGCTCCGTGGAACACATAGGTGTTTCACTCATTCGTTGAAGCATATACTGCAAATCACGAGTACATGTATTGATGAATGGTACCGATCGAGGCGCTATTGCCATCAATCGTATTAATTTTAAACACGAAAAAATTATTTCTTCCTATGAAAGCGCACGTTGAATAATTTTTCATGCAATGTTACACTATTAAATGTGACTCTACCTTGTCCCTTAAGCTCAAAAGTTAACTGAAAAACTTGTATTTTATTTCGTTATTAGCTAGACCGACCGTCTGAAAAGCTATACTTCCTTTTTAAATTCATGTTTCAAGATACTCTATAGATATAAACAAAAGTAACGTATCTATTATCTTTATTAAAATTATTGACTTTCAAGGCATGTTTCTTACTAATTATTCATTCATTCACAGCGAGACACAAAATTGATATAGACATAGATATGGTACAAAACGAAGAGATTGTGATGCTCACAAAAATACGTAGAATATATCGCTGGATTTACGTGTATAAATATATATTAATAACATTGTGTATGTAAAGAGTTACGTTTGAAAATAAAACGGTAGACTTTACCTTTTGCCAAGGATGCGACTTGATTTGTGGAAATTTAAATTCGGTATAGTTGGGGTTCATCTCACGTATCTGATCTCGCGTAGGCGTACCGAGGACTTTAATAATCTCTACTAGCTGATCAACGCCGCTGTCGCCAGGAAATATCGGTTGACCTAGCAACAATTCCGCTAGCACGCAGCCTGCACTCCAAACATCTGTCAAAAAATTGAGAATGTTTACATCAAGAATTACAACATGATTTTTTTTTTTTAATATAATACAGAAAAATGAAAACCAAATGATATAAATTTTTTCTATCAATTATAAATTTTCTTATATGTCAAGAAATTTTAGATATTTAAATAATTTATATATTTATCCGTCTCCTAATTTGTATACATATGTATATACATATGTATGTATGTGTATACACATCGAAGCACGCACGCATATGCACATATATGCAAATTAGAAGAAAAAACAATAATACAATCAACAGGTACATTAAATAAAGATCAACATTTTGTGCGTACCAATCTTTGTAGTATAGTCAATAGCACCAAAGATGAGTTCAGGTGCACGATAGTAACGACTGCAGATATAAGATACATTCGGTTCGCCTTTCACAAGATGTTTAGCAGAACCGAAATCGCATAGCTTTAGGACGCCAGTATCTGGATCCAGAAGCAAATTCTGTGGCTTGATATCCCTGTGACAAATGCCCAGCGAGTGGATATATGCCAATGAACGAAACAGTTGATACATATATAACTGCAAAGAACAAGAAAAAGCAAAGATTATCGTCTATAACATGTACTTCCTATTTGTAAAACGCTTTTTTCATACATGAAAATTTTTTCCAGATATAAAATTATTTACATAGAATTTTTTTCCAGATTCCTTCAGAGTCAATTATAAGTCAGGTTTTGAGAATATTGATTACAAAATGCACAGCTAGACATATATCTTTGTAATATTTTGAAGATTGATAAAGAAATATATTACATAATAAAATAAAAGTAAATTTATAAATACGACTCTATTTTTCTGCTGCATTATGAACTTAGAAATAAAAAATAACTCACCTTGATGAAACTGATTGGTATCGTCTGCTTGCTTTTGCTATAATGTCGAGCGACTTTGTACACAGTTTCCGGTATGTATTCCAGGACTAGATTGAGATAAACCTCGTCCTTCTAGAAAAAAAAGAAAGAAGGAAAAAAGAACATTTTTTTTGCATGTAACATTCATTCAAGAAGCGAGGATTTGTTTACAAATATTTGTCGTCTCAAAGGCACACTACTTCAAAACCAAACATCGACGACATATTCAATGTGCTACCGTCAGAACTATAGAGTTTCCCATAATTTATGTAATTTAAATTTTAATGACAAATCCGATCAATTCGATACCAATTTAAATATTTTTATAGTCTTTGTTCATCAATTCTTTATTTCTTTGATCTTCAAATTTTCAATATTACAAGTATATCTTTGTCTTTCAATCTAGACTCGATTAAAAATTATTAGAATGTAGAATTAGAATTAAGGCTCGGCTGTCTCTCTGTAGCCGCATTGAATTATGACGTCAGAGGTGAGAAATGACATGTAAAAAGTTTCTTGCATCGTATAATCTTTATCTTATACTTTTCCCTTAAAAACTTGATATTTTCGTATTGTTAAAATTTGTAAAAAATATCAGAAAGTAAGATATCTGTTCAATAAATCACGTAAAAGTGTAAAATAATTTTTGAAATAATGATACACTGCTATCAGAAATCACCAGATCACTAGATAGTTGTTTCTGAGAGCTGAGCAGTGACCATTATTTCAAGAATTATTTTACACTTTTACGTGATTTATCGGACAGATATCTTACTTTCTGGTACTTTTTACAAGTTTTAAAAGTACATGAAAATGTCATGTTTTTTCAAGGGAAAAGTACAAGATAAAGCTGTACGATGCAAGAAACTTTTTACGTGTCATTTCTCGCCTGTAACGTCACACAACCCATGTCGCACCGCGAGAGAACCGAGCCTTAATTGTAGCGAATTGTGGGACACTCCGTAGAAAACACTTTATCGTTTCCGTTACATGTTTCGCGATTATTATTTCAGGACACACACATCGATGCCCTCGTGTTATTAACATTTAATTACCACACACGAAACTTCAGAACAAGTTACGTACTAACAAGACTAGCGAAGCAGCGTGATCTAATCGGGCCCAGATCAAAAGGTAAGACATTTGAAAAAAAAATGACGTTTCGAGAGAATGATACGAATGTGAAGAGATGTTGTGCGTTCCTATATGGAAGCGGATAATTCGCCTAGAGTTTTTTTTTTTCTCGCCAAAAGGAGGACTCTCGTACAAACTACTACTGGGTGCACTTCAACTTACGTCAACGTGAAAAACCGGATTAGTCGCGGTTAAGACGTTCTATAAAATAACATAACAATGTGGCATGCATTAAATGAACATCTCTCATTTTATTTATATAGCACGTAATTTAGAGCTATGCGTCATTATGCAACAAATCGACATCGATAAAAAATTGTGCGCCAAATAATTGTGGAAGCTGTACCGGTTAAAGTTACATACTTTGCGTCATTTTCTCGCGAGTTTCTCTCGATAAATAGACGGAAAGAATTCTTGAAATTTTTTTTTACGATAAACGAAAAAATTCATCTTCATTTAAGAAAGACACAGATAAGATAGTTACCTTATCACCACTAGAATAAAAGAAATATTTGAGTTTCACAATGTTGCAGTGCTCGAGGCGTCTCATAATTTGTAATTCCCTGTTCTGAAAGCAAATCGTAAAATTTTGTTATAATTACTCGTTAAATAAATAAATAAATAAAACAAGATAACAAGTCATACAACAATAACAAGTCAACACAATTGAAAATAAATTGAAATAAAAATAAAATAAAAAAAAAAAAACAAAGTATAAGAAATATACAAATGTATAAAGTATATGTAAATGCAGAAAAAGAATACGATAAAAATGATAAAATAAAATCAAATAAAACAAAGTATAAAAAAAAAAAAAAAACGTAATCTCAACACGTAATTTAACGACCACTAATAGCTATTATTAAGTTCCCAATATATTTATTATTCAATTCATTTTTTTCCGTTTTATTATTTATATATGACAGGAGATAAGGGAAAAATCGCTTACTTTAAATCGCTTATCTTGGAGAACCTTCTTGATGGCGACCATCTCTCCCGAGTCGCAGAGCTTTGCCTGATATACCACGCCGAAGCTGCCATTACCGATCACCTTGGTATCGGTGTATGCGACCTCCTGAGGACGATCCGGACCGGCACCGGGAGTCGCGACTACGGTCGTTACCTTGCTGCCATCCTTGCCTGCAGGGTACATTGCACCACCCATAGAAACAAATCGGAGAAAACGACAGTGCAGGGAGAAGAAATAGAAACGAAAGTGGGAAACCGAACTTTCCCTAAAAGCAGAAAACGCCTGAAGCCCCCCCCCTCTCCCTCCCCCCTTCCTCCCTCTCGAATCGCGAGAAAAGTTTCGTCACCTGTCTCACGAAAAACATAAATATGAGCAAAAAAAATTGTTTTCCGTATCAACGACAAACGATCATCTGTAAAATGACGAAATGCAACGTGTTTCGCAATTATCGAAAAAACGTGATCGATTAATGCACGAGACGTTTAATTGAGAATCAAAATTTATCTTCATCATTATCATTATTATTATCGTTCTAAGAAATTTTCCTTTCTCTCTCCTAAATCTTCTTTCTGCTAAATTGCCGTATTGCATCACACTTCGTGGAAATGTAGAAAAAAAAAAAAAGAAAAGAAAAAAAAAGAAAAGAAAAGAAAAAAGTTACGCGCAAAAAGAAATCGCGCGTCTGAGAAATGTTACATAAATTACAACACCACGGATCGTCCACAATCGTCGCTATTTTCACGTGCGCGGTTTCTCGGACACGGGCGACCAGGAATAACCTAATCCTTGATTTGTTTTTGCTACACCACTAATAGTTTCGAGCCACGTGACCAGCGGAATAAAATCGCTCCGCACGTCGTGCGCTGGTTATTGAGGAAAAACATCAGGAAATTTACAATATCACCGTACTCGCAATTTCACGATCTTGATTTGGCTCTCTAATTTAGAAAGAGAGACGATGCTCAACCGGCTCCTCCCGACGATTTTCTCGGATGAAAATACTCAGGCTTTAAACGGGCTTTCGATAATAATTCACTCTACTGCTCAAAGATAAATAAGTAGCGAAATGTGTACAATCGAACACATTGAAAAGCGCTTTCTATCGGCAATTGTCAGAATCAACAATTCCAGCGCGCAGAATAGCCTTGATGAAGCCCTGATGAACGAACGGTGTAAACTGTGTGTTGCGGACGATAATCGATTTTAGCCACCGTTGCGATGTAAACTCGCTCGGAATAGATCCGCGCGATGCGCGTTTCATGAGAGAATTTTATCCGTCGCTAAAGCTTATGTCGCATTCCTAGCTGTGTTAAAAGTCTCTGTCTCCGTCCCTCAACTGCGTCACACCTTTCGTCACATCTTTCGTCTGCCTGTTAAAAACGGACGCACCGGATGCATGTATACGCCGGCTATTTTTATAACACATCCAGTATGTCATAAGAAGTTGTTGATTCATAGACGAGATATCTGTTAAAATAACTTATCCATTTACATGGAATGCAGCAGGGGAATGTAACCAATAAAAAAAAAAAAAACTATAGCAAAATGTTTTATCATAAAACTATCACGTTTTATGATAAATATTTTAATATATAAATATTGCGTTTAATTTCTATTTTATTTCATATTTAATAGATTTTTATATTTATATTTATTTATATTTTATATTCTCGCCGTTTAAGTAAAAAAAAAAAAAAAAAAAAAATAACCAATTAAATATAATAAAAATCTCTAATAATTATCGAAAATTTCTATCAAGACATATAATAAGCATAAAGGATATAATAATAATAATTAAAAAATAATTTAATCAAAATTTGAACATGATTATTGCGTGTAGAGTAACTTCATCAACTTTTGACAGTAAAAAGGTTAATTAAACTTCATTTTTACGAAAATTACATTTTATTGACAAAGTGGGTTAGGAAATTCCTGATCGAGAATCTTCTCGAGTCAAAATGGAGGATCACCTGTTTTCGAGTTGGAGGGTGAGTGAGAGGGTTCCGATTTGCGAATGCACCGTACAATCTGTCTCCACGTGGACGACGTCTTCCCTTCTGACTGACATGTCCGTGACATTTTCAGTCATCACTGTCGACCATAAATAGAAGATCGCGGAATCATTTGTTCTGTTTCTTGGCGAGATTATGCCGTTTTATACCATCAGATTTTTAGTAATCCGATGTAAAAGCCTTTATAAGTAGAGTAGAAATTTTATCTGTGATCTCGTGCACTTAACTGAAAATATAATAACAGATGAAAAAGAGATCGCTCTATTATATAAACTCAATGCTTTTAATTCATCGCGGATTTGATTCACGGAATAAGCGTTACACGATGCGAGACACAATTATTGTAATTCCACTGGCAACAGGTATGTAAAATTTCGCACAAGATTTGTCGCCACGAGAACCGAACGGTAGAGCACGCTTGAAAGAAATGTTGTCGCGTTCCTAAGAAATATCGAAATGCGGTGCATTGGCAAGATACCGAGAGCATGTCACCGGCAAAATTAAATCATGACGTGTACAAGACACCCCAAAGAATATGTTTAAAAAACCAAATTATATCAAATATATATATATATATAATAAACATTTATTGTTTTTAAATGCCATTTCGACTACGTTGAAGCATCGTTACCTAAGATTGTTGAGTCACAACAAATTTCCGTTTTCACAAACAATTTCTTTAAGTATAGACCTCAGGATACGGCGATAGGGAATTATTTTAATAATTGGCAGTGTTGTTTTTTTTAGGCAGATTTTTGTTGGATTTCAGGAAGAGGATCTCGGAATAATTTCCGAGACTCTTGGGAAAATTAAAAAAAAAAAAAAAAAAAAAAAAAAAAAAAAAAAAATAATGTCGAGTAAACATCGTTTGCGGAGGAAATGGGTCAAGCGACAGTCGAGGCTAGAAAATCCAGCCGACTAGTCAGCTAGCTAGCTAAATCCAGCTTGCGACAAAAAGCGCAATGAAGCGGGTGCGGCAGCTGCATCGCGCATGCTGCGGATTCCTTTTATCGCGTTACGCGCGCATCGGAGGAGGCTTCGACCTTTCCCGGTGCGGGGTGCAGCCCCTACCTGTGAAGCAAGAAAGCTTCAGAGAATATCCGCACATCGGTTCTCACCATCGTGGCATTTTGCGCCGACTTAAGGGCGCGTCCCCCGGAGGAGTTTGTTCTTTGTCGACGAGAGGCAATCGTATGCTCGATTTAACGAAATAGACCGTACGGATAATAAAAAGGAGATTAATCAAGCCGGAGAAAAGCGAGGGGGTGGGCTCGGGGGATGATCGCTCGTGCGATCAGACCCCGCTGAATATGTATCAATTTCTGTGAGATCCTTCTGTGAGATTTCATAATGTCTCTGTTATCAGCACGCAATTGTGCTCGATTACAAAAGATAATTCTTCTATTAAGGGGAAAACAAAAAAAAAAAAAAAGAGAGTATTAAATTGGAAAAAAATGTCAGCGACTCACTGACAGGTCTCTAATACAATAATCGTTTTTACGTGGAACGTATTACGTTTATTATCGCTCAGGGCTACAATTAACATTTAATTTTTATATTACCGTAACGGAAAGAACCTCCCTCGGCGTGTGCTCGCGAGAAACAGTATCGAGGGTAGCAGATACCCATCAATTTTTTTTCTTCGTCCTCTCGTCTCTCTTTTCCGCCTGCTTTCTCGATCTGTCGTTCTCACTCTCGAATAGGCAGAAAAACCACATCACACACGGTAGGTGCGACCAAGAGTAAACACAACACCGCCAAGAGGCGATGTAAATGTCAGAGGATCACGCGCTCTCGATGCACAAAGAGAGACACGTACACTTGACGACATTATTAAATACGTCACCATGAAGATCGGCCCATCGCTTGAACGAGAATCAGATCGGCGAGAAATCGCCATGGAAATCGGATGACGTCCTAAGACCCGCCAGGGAGCGATAGATCTATTTTTTTCTTATCCTTTTTTTTGGAATAGTAAGATAAAGGCGGCATCCTTTGATGACGTAGAGTGTACAAAAAAATCTCAGAGAACCGTCATTGAGAAAACGATCGAAAGCCTTCGCTTATAAAAATATATCAATAAAAAAAAAAAAAAAAAAAAAAAAAATAAAAAAATTGTCAACATCAAGAAGACACAAGAGAAACAAAGATCAGTTGAAAATATAATCCTATGATCAGGTAGAAAAAAAAATTCTAAATAAATTTTCACATTTTTTTAGAAAAAAATAGACTTTTTCGAGAATATGAAATCCCTATTCTCCAGATCCGGCACTTTTTTCGGTACAATAAATTATAACAGGACACATAATGATAACAGGACAAAGGATCAATATTAATAAAGTTCAAAATCCTCAGCTTAGCAAAGGTTAATAATATTGCGATATGTTTTGAAATGTGATTTTATATTTGAAATATACAGCTATAAAATTATAGGATACCAATACACACACACACACACACACACACACACACACACACACACACACACACACACACACACACACGCGCGCGCGCGCGCGCGCGCGATATGCACGAGTTACATCGATCGCACTATAGACTTACGTTTCTTGTTGCCTAGTCGGCGTAAGAATTTGCAGAATTTTTTATAGGCGCTGTTGGCCTCTTTGCCACTCAGTTCCACAGCACAGCTTTTAGGACGCTCGTTTTTCTGTCCGGTCGCCGTCGGACAGAATTTTGGATATCGCCATTGTTGACACGGTTCCGACCAGTCAAGGTTGTTCGACGGAGCCATGATCCAGAGATTGATCGATCACCGAAATGTCTATGCGTCGGTTTTACTTCGTCTCATCTTCCGGAGTATCGAGATGAAAGTCAGCCTCTTGTCAATTCGCTCAAGACAGAGATTAGATCTTGACTAGATTTCCGCAGTCAATCACGTTATATCACAGAAAATTTTTTCTTCTATTGCTTTTCGATTATACAATTGTTCTCGTCATTAAACTTTTTCTATTAAATTCTCTCTGTTATTATTCTATTATTATTCTATTCTTATTATTTCTTATAATTATTATATTATTTTATATTATTTTATTATTTTGAAATTTTATTAGTTTTCTTATATAATGAAATAGATGTGCTTATTACAATACTCTTAATGCTTTCGATCACAGCTAGAATTTATTTTTTATTATTAATGAGTCTTCTTTCGTGTTCGTTTTGATATTTTAATATAGAAACAACACAGTTTTTCTATATGTTTTTCTAGTTTCTATCTTCTCTTTCTACAGTTCTTCTCTTATATAATTTATTTATGTATTCTATCACGCAAGTTTTTACGTACATATGTAATCGACGTAAATATATAAATTCGTCCACGCTATTCTTTCTGACACTCCACTGCTTTCACAAAAATTAACAATCCATCAAAATTTCCTAAATTGTCTGTCCGAAGATCAACAACGATAATCATTCACGTTTCTTCAAAGGGAAACGCTCGATCTGTCGATCGACGGAAACGATCGGCGAACCACAACGAACGTTCGGCGATGAATTCGGACTCGCAGATTTCTTCTCGTCGTCTCGCAAGAGGCACGTCCGTTTCGCATCGGTTTTTCTAATAATGCTAACGACGCGATGCGAATCACGCGCCGTGTCGGACCGGCGTGATTCGCAAACGGGACCACCGTCTCGAGAGAGTCGGCCCGCGCCGACTTCCAGAGACGCGCAAAGACGCGCAAAGATGACTCGCGATGAACCAGCGGCACGCGACTAAGGCCGAGCGCGCCGTCGATCGAGCCGTCACTCGCGTCGGGCGCTCCGGGTGGGCGCGGTGGGGGGTGGGAGAGCAGCGCCGGATCAACCCTTTGTCTTCCCACAGATATTTCTGTCTTCATAATAATTATAATCCCATGCAATCATTTCCATTCGACATATCTTGGAAATTAATTTTTTCTCTTGGAAAAAATGTAGGCTGATCTATGCTGATGCCTTTCCGAAGCAAAGTTCCCTCCTGGTCGGTGGAAGGTTTTCGAAAAAAAGGGTAGTATCAAGTTAAAAAATAAAATAATTTTTTTTAAATAATAGAGCTGAGATGTAGTGTAGGATTTTTCTTTTTGGTTGAAAATCGTGGAAGGAGGCTTAATCTGAAAAAAATTTTTTATGAACTTAAAAATCAACAAAGTTCAAAAATTTATTTTAAGTTAATGAATCAACATATCGAAAAGATCTTACATTACATCATGAATAATCTTCTTAGAAATATTCATTTTGACTTGAAAAACGTAATTTCAAGAGAAATGTAAAAGAAAAAAGGAAACAATCTTTTTTACATATTACAATAAAATTTTTTATCTCTAGTCTGCTATTCTTTTAAGAGACTTCAAATTTTGAAAAAAATGTTAAAAATGCTAAAAATCGATTCCTTGAAATCGATTTCTTGAAATTTTCAATATATATATATATATATATATATATATATATATATATATATCTTAAAAAAAAAAAAAAATAAAATAAGAATTTTTGAATTAAGAGCGCCTTTGTCAATATGAATTTGAATTTCCCTCAACTAAAATCACAGGTAGTTTTAAAGTTCGAGATAGTTTCCTGACACCGTGTATAGCCGATCCTGTACATGGGCAGGGAAAGGGGAGGGGGGGGGCAGAGAAGAGGAACGACCGGAAGAGAGCGGGTGCTGGCCGGGAAAGTGAATAATCGTGTTGATTGCGCCGGAACCGTTAAGCCTCGACTTTCGTCGGTCCCACGAATTTAAGCTGCCGATTCGATTATTGATAACGCGAAATAAGGCGAACAGCCCTGAGAAACGGTACCGCACCGTTGTAGATAGAAGAGATATCGTTTTTTTTTTTTTTTTTTTTATTAGATCGATTTCCGGCGAGCGAAAGGCCGGAATCGAGATCTCGAGATGAGAATTGGAAATCGCAGGTCTGCAAAACCGCCTTGAAATCACCTTCTACAAAAGCGAATTAATTCGCGTTCCACATTTAGCAACGTTTACGTGATTGTTGGCGCCTGATAACATCTTCGAAGGGGTTCTTTCTCTATCGAATACAATTTAAATGTGGGACACCGAATGCGGATCACGACGCGACCCGCGGCGAAGTACACGAAGGTAACATATTTTAACGCACAAGTATGTCAAGTGTGCGCTACGACACTATTGTCAAGTTAAATCTCTAATAATATATACGCGACAACTAATGTTTACTTTTGTCCTTGGCAAAAGAGCATAGAGAATTAATAAAGGATAAAGAAAGAAAGAGGAGAGACGACGAGCGTTCTTCCCGCGCAAAGATCGCTTCGCGAAGATTAAAGTAAGAATAATAGAGAGACGATTAACTCGATCAGCGTTTCCTCGTAACGTCGCAAACCTAATAATTCATCGGAAATGACTGTGAGTCGAGTTTTTTTTTTTTTTTTTTTTTATTTATTAATTCCACGATAGAGGAGCCGCGAGGTAAATTTATAAAGTCGCCTTGTGATGTTATTAGACCGGAAAAAGTGGAAGTTTCATCCGTAATTTATCCGCGAACGACGCCGACGATGCGACGCCCCATACAAAGATCGTTCAGGTGGCTATAAATATTTCTATCACGTTCGATTAACCCTTACGTCCATTAAACGGGATGCTTGGATTATGATAATGACATACGTCGATAATATCGCTCTAATGTCGCAATAGTCTCTAATCGTAGCGTGTATCCTTCGTCGTCATAAGGATACGTATTAATAATAACTCGCATTCAAAGCTATAATTATGATTTTCCGACCGAGCTCGATATAAACAAATTCTTAGTCATTTCAGTTTGATAAAAAAGAAGAATGAATCAGAATGTATCTCTATTTACGGTAAGTAGCGTGAATAAATTCGCATTTTTTATTTCATAATATTCCCGATAATATTCCCGATAATATTTCGCGAAGAAAAAAAATCATATATTTTCTGTGGGGGGGGAGGGAGGGGAGGAAGGGAGGGGGCGGATAATAAAGAGGGATATCTAATCAGTATAAAGAATATTTGATTATCGAATTATTGTAGAGCCGCTGCGTTGTAAGTCTTCTAAAAATAGTGGCACGTTGTTGGCGATATAATTATTTGAATTTCTAATAGTTGGTGAATATGATTATCTGAATTTATTTTCATATATTTAGCACTTGAGATCCCGCTTCCGAAGACTCGATCTTGTTATCTTTCAGATGTTTATTAATCGCGTAATCGGCTTACGCTAATGTATCGAAAAAAAAAAAAAAAAAAAAAGAAAGAAAACAAAATTCAATTTTAGAAGAAAGAAGCCGTAAATGGAGAAAGTGAAGACCGCGGTGTAAGAAAATGGATGCTCGATTCTTACATTCCTCGAGTAAAGCGAGCGAAACGAGCGCGCGTCGATATCGCATACGTTTGAACGAAGCAGGTTAGAATATTCGCTATATTTAGCCGCTATAAGGAGATAACGTCGTTACAACACACAAACAAGCGGCACACGTGAGCAATATCGGTGCCCGTGCCCGCGTCTTCGGGGGAACAGATATGATAACGAGGAGGGACGGGGAGAAGCACATGGCGATTCCTTGCTTGAGCATTCAAATTTATCGGAATACCAACGCGTCATAAATCACAAAAGGGGGGGGGGGGAAAGAAAAAAAAAAAAATTCGAAATTTCATTAATTTCAGTATCGCCGATGAGTTCGCCGAATTTCGCGAATTGTGTGAATTAACACGAAAAACAAGACGAGGGAATATATATTTTTGGAGTTGATCAAAATACGAATTAATAAGCGATAAGATTCTTCTGTAAACTGATAAAGTCAGGGCACGAGGCCTGTTACCGCTTCAATAATCGATAACAGTCTCGCTTTCATCAATAATAGTCGATTTAGACTTTTGCCGAAAACTTTCTCGTTTGTCGTTTATGAGAAAAAAAATTATCGTTCGCCTCTTTGCTATCTTCGCTAATTTCTAATTTAAAGACGGCAAATGCAAAATTCAAAATTGTTCATTGAATTTCTTAATCTATATTTAAATAATTTCGTATCTCTTATTTTTCAAAGATGTAAGATGTACTAAATAAAAGAAAATTCAAGAAAAATAAACCCAAACAGTTTTTCTCAAGCGATTGAGAAAAAAAGTAAGCAAAGGCCGATTGTCTGGAATGACCGAAGCCAGTCCTTTTTCTCTCATTCTCTGTCTCTCTTCAAAGAGAATCTGGAAGTCGGCCAGCTCGATCTGAGTGATCCGCACCCGCCGCTCGATGACGACATTATCCCGAATCTAGATTAGTATAATGTGAACGAACTCGCGAATGAGTGTCCTAAAAAATTTTTCGATTCGATCGGTTTGGTTCAACGACCATTTACCGAGAACGTCCAGGAATTACCGACGAATTGACGACGTCGTTCTCAACACGGATTTCTCGGAGCAGCTCGGATTACTCCGATGCCAATATATTTCCCGAATGAAAAAGCTACGCTCGTAGCTCTTCAAGTGAATAATAGGTATCATTGCCGTTTATCTCTATGTGCTCATAAGGCGATAATGTCGAAACACACGAGGACAGTGAGGAGAGAAAAACGGAGCCGCTCGTCATCGCGCTCTTGCGTCAGATCTTCGTCCGTCCGTCCCCGACGTCGTCCGGTCGAAGAGCGTATCGGTAAGTAACGAGAATAACCGTATACAAACGTTGCGCGATCTATTTATACCGCCGATCAGCTGCGCAAATTGATCATAACTCAATTGCCAGACTGGCCGCCTGTCGATCAAGTTTCGTCGCGCAGAAACGAGACACCGCGGCAATGCAAATATCTCTCTCTCTCTCTCTCTCTCTTTCTTTCGGAGACTTCTCTCGGCGTGATGCAAATTAATTTCTTTATTTAACGTTCTTTCAATTTATCTTATATTCTTCCTTATCGTATTCTCTATTTTATTTTTCCTCCTCCCTTTTTTTTCTTCTTCTTCTTCTTCTTTTTTTTTTTCTTTGTAATTTCCGGCTTTTCCAAAATGAGATGCGCATTTGTGCGCACGTAAATGAATTATTTTCGACGCGTTTAGGAGTCGCCGCATTCTTTCCTCAAGCTGTACATACAGAGAGAGAGAGAGAGAGAAAGAGAGAGAGAGAGAGAGAGAGAGAGCGAGCGCGTGATTAATTATGAAGATATTCCCAAGGAGGAGCGTACTGGCATATACAACACAGGATATGCGGTTTAACACACTGACCCTGACGCAGCGTGAATTATCGATTGCGGCAGAGATACAGACGCGGTAATGCGTGCTCTTCTAACGTGTAACAAATTATTGAGAGCGATTTCCGAGAGCGCGGAGATTAAAAGAGCGCGGCACCCGTCCGTGGAGTTCACTTTATTCATTCTGAGACGCAGAAAGAATCTCCGTTCTCTCGCGTTTTTATAACGGCATTCGCGATAGCGGTATCCCCAAGTAAGTTTTGTACTACTGAATAAAATGTACTTCGAATAAAGAAAAAAAAAAAAATAGATAAAAATGTAGACTCTTTGTTTTTTGTCACAGTAGAGTAAAGGACTTAGCGACCAAATTCGAGCAAATAAAATGGAAATATATAATGATAAATAAAATAGTCACATGACATATTGTAAGATGTATGTTTTGAACTTTACTTAGCTCTCATCAGTATCATATAATGAAAAATTAAAAAAAAAAAAAAAAAAAAAAAAAATAAATAAATAGAACATACAAAGCAGAAAAAAACATAATCAATGTTCTAATATATCGCAGTACAATCAAAAAGGTGAACAGATAACAATGTGTAGATAACCTGAATAAATAACATTTTAAAATGATAATGTACGTAAATGATGTAAAAGTGTGTTATAACAAAGGCAGAAAGATTGTGTCAAAACGAGACAAGCAATAATAAATAAATAAGAAACAAGTACAGTCGAATTGTCCATTTTGGGCTAAAACATTGCGGTCTATGATTTAAAATTCATCTCATAATCAATCGAAAGAGAAAATTATGTTCAGATCAACAACATATAAATCAATCTGTAGATATTAAAATTATAAACGTCAGAAATATAGATCTTGAAATTAATTAATGAAAATGGAACCTTGTAAAAAAATCTCTTATCTAGTAAAATGTCAGCCTTTTAAAAACCTGTCAAAAAATCAAAGATGACCCAAAATGTACCTCCGGACGAAACGAAGCACACATGTTCTTATTCACATTTTTAATTTTATTTTTAACACTTCCATTTAATTATTGACACTCGCTCGCGAGAATAGAACGGTCGCTGCTCATATATATTACTATCAAAAGGAAGTTCCATGATACTCTGCGAATCCCGATTACGTCATGGCGAATGCAACACGCGCGCATTTTTATCGAAAAAATGGATGAGCAACGTCAACGGAAATAATTTTGACGCAAGATGCAACAATGAGACGTGCACGTGGCATCAGTGACTTCTCGTTTGCATTATGTTATACACGACGGGTCACGGAAATCGCTTAGTAACCGTGTTTAACCGCATTTAGTTCAAGATTTTCCAATTTTATTTAGTTACGCAATTGTTATACAATGCAAAATCCTTCGAAAAAAAAAAACAAATATATGCGTTGGGATGAAAGTGATATACTATATTAATTGTATTTACAACCATATACTGATATTTATAAAATTAGTATATTATAATTTAGTGATAAAATATATTTTTCTCTTGTAAAGCCAATTAGTCTAGAAAATGATTTTCGATTAATTTATTTCAACGAACCAATTATTTTATGGAATCAAGATCACTATTCTCTAATATCTCGCTGGTTGATGAAAATTTCGAAATCACATTCGTTAACTGACTTTATCTAAAAATTTATCTCAAGCCGTCATTAACAAGCAGACAATTATATTTGCTGTTGCGTATAAAACCTGACAATTGTAGGAAAAAAAAAAAAATGATTGAACGTCGACAAATATCCAAGATATCATTAAAGTTTTTAACATACCAATGACTACATGGAATTTTATGAAATCACTCCATGCATAATTTATTATTACTCTTCTGTGTGTGCGTTTAATTGAGCGTTCGTCGCATTAAGAATTAGCGTTTATAACTTTCGTGAAATACGGAAAATACACACACACACACACACACACACACACACACACACACACACACACACACACACACACACACACACACACACACACACACACACACACACACACACACACACACACACACATATAGAAATGATATACACCTCGGGCAAAGGTCTTGCGAAATTTCGCTGATTCACGGTTTCTTTTTGCGCCATCTTTTGTTTTGGGCGCGTACGACACCGTGAAAATTCGCTCGCGAGTCTCTTTGTACGTTATTCCAAGAGTCCAGAAACAACGGTGTCGAGGCCCGTTGTTCGGAAAATTAGCCGCAAACACGCGTGACTCCGCGGAATTTCTACCGACACTATTTACGTCTCTATTTCCGTGAAGTCAGCAATTAGCGCCGGTCGAAATGGTCGTTTCTTGCATTTACGCACCTGTTACGGTACAATATTTGTTTTCGAGTCGGGAGGGAGAATGAAAATGTTCCATTCGATTGTATGCATGGTCCAACATTTGACATGATGACGCGTCTCTTATTATTGATCGAGTAAATTTTCCATCGAGCCAAATTTTCCATACATAATACACAACATATGTATAACAAAAAAAATAAAGTATAACGTTTTTAATCGTACAAACTTGGATTATTTTTGCGAGACATTTATATGTAGGAGTATGTTAATTAATTTTGAAAAATAAAAGAAATTTTGAAGGAGAGGAACTCTAATTTAGATGTGTGAGCAACACCGTGAATTGTACAAAGAATTTTCATTCAAATAATATATGTTGAAGCCTATGCGTCATGCTGATATACATATACAAATGCATCTATAAATACATGTATATATATATATAAATCATCTACTAAAGAATATCATTGTAACAGTTAAACTGTGATCGAAAAAAAAAAAAAACGAGCAGTCATTTTATTATCATGGTCTTATCTTCTGACATGTCGAGATGAACAAACGACGAAAGATTAGTATAAATAGAAATACAAATTATTAGGCATGTTACAACTGTTAAAATATGTATGCAGATACGTTATTTATATTCTTCAGTTTTACTAGCAAATTTTCTGCTAAATTTAAAACAGACTTTTTTTTTTAACAAAAATATCACGAGTAACAATTTCCATATTTCAATTAGAAAAAAAGATTTTGCTTGATTAAAATTCAGTTGGTATCATTTAAAAAACAATTTTTTGTGATTTTATTGATTTTTATTAACAAGTGTAAAATTTATTTTTCGCAAAGTCCTTCATTTTTAATCGCTCGTAATTTATAATCGCTTTGATACTTTTATGAAAAAATTATAAAAAATACATAGGAGAGAAAGAATGGATTATCTGAGGTGTCTTGTATAATCCTTTATCTTATCCCACTTTCATTATCTCTTATCATTGCTCATTTCATATTAATATATTTTTTATAATTATAAAGAGAGAAGAAAATTTCCAAGAAATTAACAGTACAAATTTTTCATTTAAATTACATTTAACTTTATTCTTTCATTATAATTACTTTATTTTCTGATTATCCGTTATCATTTTTATCTATTATTTCTAATTATCTATTATCATTTTTCGGGTTGTCGCCCTTTTTCAAGACAAAGACAAAATTTTAGTTTTTTCATTTTCCATTTCTTTAATTTTCTTTTTATTTCTCTCAGTCGTGGGCAGAAAAGTGAGATAAGCGTCTGGTATCGTCATAGTTGCGGGAATTATTGGCACCTGCCGCAATCGATGACGTCAGGAGCAACGTCACGATGTGAGAGAGTGCCTTGATCGTTTGCCAATAATTCCGATTTGCCGTCACCGTGAAGGCGGTTCCTTTTCAAAGAACTATAAATCTCTAAAAAGGAGGTGTAACGGTATCTCGGAAGACGAGTGACGAAGATACGCGTGACATTTGCAAAATACATCGGCTATCGAATCGCAAAGAATATATCACAACGAAATATCGTTTCTATGCAACAAAACCCGACTTTCGTGACAATTTTTATTTTAGAAATGTAAAGATTGAAATTATTTACGAGCATTTATATCACAATAGAATCCGAATGGACTTCGCGACTATCGAACCCTTTTTGTTACGTTCCCGATGCATCGCGACGCTTCATTAAATTTTCAACGTCGTTTAATCTGTCTATAGTTGCATAAACATCGCGGTAAAATCAATTTTAAATTGTATACAATCGTGCAGTCGGTTTCCTAGAAATATACCCTTCAATACTGAAGAGGTTTGTTTAAACGCGTTCGAAGAATTGATCGGGGTAATCGGGCCGAGTTCATTTTTTTCTTTTTTCTGATCGCTCTGTCTGTCGCAAAAATGGCGATAACGCCATTGACTATTAATAGACCGAGCTAGTTTCGTCACCGACGATATATATATGCGGGTATATAGCGCGAGTCTCTGCTTAAATGCGTTATTTTATGCGTATGAAATTTATATCATTTTATTCGATTCGGCGAAAATGAAAAATAAATGTTATTAAATATTCTTCATATCATTGATATTTCAATGTACAATGTAGATCGTAGGTAGGCAAAAAAAACGAAAGGTTTATCACAGCGGAAAATCACAAATTGTGGAAATATAACGAGAAAAATAGCGCGGTATGAAAATCATGTGTTTACATTGGAGATTTTGCAGAAGTCATATCTATAGATTGATTCTAAATAAATCTCCTCAAGTTTAGCGCATTTAACTCATGTCTCACTTTAACGTTGCCGAATTGTAATAACTGTATAAATTAAAATATTGACTAAATCTCTCACGTATCTCTATAATTTTCCGTTGACACGAGAAAAACGATGAAATAATTTTAATAAAAAAATATAATATAATTAATAGTCACAGCTTGAAAATAATAAGATGCAAGCAAGAATGATTCCTGCATTATCGACACACACGTTAGTTGTACTTCGCTCAAGAGCAGAAAAAAAGAGTTTATTAGCCTTGATCATTTGCTGCAGAGAATGTTGAAGACTGATCGTTCATTAGAGTTCGCATTCTAATTGCGGTAACATGCTACGCGAGTCATCTATTAACACATATTACAAGTTCAGCCTGCTCACGATGTGCATGTAAATTGATCTAATCAACACGTGGCAATGACGACGAAACCACGATCGAAATAAAAAAAATATTCAAAATTCATTGAAATAATCAATTCTTTTAGATTTGTCGATACGACAAATGTAAATTGTATTAAAATATATAAAAAAAAAAAATGGAACGTTTTATATAAAAGTTATATAATTAAAAATATTCCATTGTTTCATATATATAGATTATATAAAAAGTAACTTATTATTTTCTTTGCATGTAAATTATTATAAATTTTGTTATGTCGAAGGTTTTTAACAAGACTCGAATCTTAGTCCTGGAGGATTGAAAAGTGTTTTTTAAATAATAACAAATATTATTATCAAGTTTAATGATCATATCAGTTATTTCTGGATTTTTTTTTGGATTTTTAAGTCAAGTCTTTATTTCCTAAAAATTTAAGTTTAAAGTTAGAATTGTGTAATTATTTAAATATAAACGTTTCTTAAAATTTTAAGAAAATATTTATTACATTAAAATAAGTCACAGTTATGTACGTCTAGTATTTTATTGTGACATCTAAACTAAATGTTTTTGAAGAATTACATAAAAGGAAATTAATAAGTTTGTAGTGCCATCTACCGACAATGGTTAATATTTAATGTCGTAAGATAAAACGTTGCTCGACAATAAGGTTATCGGTTATTCCGTTGCCCAACTGAAGATGTTATGAATAATTTCATTTCCTTTTTATTATTAAAATTTAGTTTTATTATTAAAATGCACTATATCGACATTACTTTTTGCAATATCGTTACGCCTTTCTATTTTGTTTTAAGGACATGATTCATAATCCTTTTTGCAAAACAAGTACCATATTAATTTCACCCAAACTGATGAATTATCCAAGAATAATTTTGTTTTTCTCTCTTATTTTCTCCACACTCTCCCTTCCTTACTGTGCTTATTTTTTGTGTTCGTGTGAGTTTTGTGAAAAACATTTTTCGTAATCTCGTTTTGAACGCACGCGCATGATTAGCTTGCTTTGTTATCAAAGCTTATTCGTGTGGTGCCACGAGATGACGCACAAGGGTGGCGCCACACGACTGGCACGTGTTGCAAACTCCTAGATGCAGGACTATGCACTTTTAGAACGAGTAAACTATTAAGATAATCGACTCGAAAGAATTCAATCGTCAAAGTTGCTTAAAATTTTTATTCACATAAATCTTCATTTTAAGATCCCTAATCCTTTTTCCACGTGTTAAAAATTTATGCAGAATGCAAAGTTCAAAAGAAATATTTATAAACATAGAAAACGTCGAGTGGTATACGTTTTATAAAAATTGTAAATATATTTAAATGAGAAGACTCAGCAATGTAACTTGGATGTAACTATAATGTGCAAGTAGCAAACTTACTTTTTAACGTAACTTAATCGTAACATCGTTAAAATCATTCGTCGTTCGTTTGTTACGAAGCTTGCTTTCGATCGCTTTCGAGCTGAATAATAATAAAAATAAATAATGGCAGCTTATTGTTTATTAAATTCAGAGTGAAATGCGGAGGAAGGGTGGGGCTTCTGCTGCATCTCAACTTCACAAACTTTCTGACCCAACTTAAGCCAATTTTAGATTAGGTTCCAAAGGTCTTTGCTCTTTTCCCGCCCACGTGTATTCACTTCTTATCTTTAATAAGTATTTAATCTTCATAAGTATTTAATCTTTATAAGTATTTAATGATGCGTCGAAATTCTTGTTTTGTACAGACATCATTCTTTATTCATTTTAAATCTTGCTTATAACTTTTGAATAAATAATAACGACTAATAATGTCGACTAAAACTTTGAGAAAATTTTTATTTATGATCACGCAATCTGTGTCCAATAAAAGTCCCCGTGAAAGAATCATAAAACCGAGTTTACTCAAAGTTTTCGATCAATATAAAGTGCAGTATTTTAACAAAAATATAGCCAAATTTTAAGATACATATTTAAAATTTTTTTTATCTCATAAATGTAATTAGATGATGAAATGTAATTAGATGATAAATTGGATATTATCTTGCCATTTGAAAACAATCCATTGTAATTCTATCCATATTGTTTCAGTTCAAAATTAGATTTGTTAGAGAATATATGTGAATGTATGTATGAATATATGTGGAGGTAAATCATTCAATGCTGAGTTAACAATTTATCACTTTGTTCTTTACAATTCAACTTCTGTTATTCAACTTTAAATCGTATAATATTATAAATTCGGTACTTCGATATAAGATACATATAATATTTTCATTTTATAGCTTCTCGGAAGACATAATTTCATCTCTTTTACTAATACCTAAAGATTAGTAAGTATTAAAGGGATATGCTACAATAAAGACTCAAAAAAGTTCTTGTTAAAGATTTCTTTAAATACTTAGAGTCTTCAGAAAATATTAATATTAATTGGTAGATTGATTGAATAGAAGACACTTTAAAAATTTTTATACATAAATACAACACACACACACACACACACACACACACACACACACACACACACACACACACACACAATATATATATATTTATGTGTTCAAAAATTCTCTATCGTATATGTATATGTATGAGTTACATGGTTGCACAATATTATAAATCCCATTATAGATATGTTCAAAAAAACTTAATTCATTGGTGGCGCTGAAAACTCAAACTGTAATTATCGGAAAAATTCTTGAAAATT
This sequence comes from Pogonomyrmex barbatus, assembly GCF_055798465.1. Taxonomy (NCBI): domain Eukaryota; kingdom Metazoa; phylum Arthropoda; class Insecta; order Hymenoptera; family Formicidae; genus Pogonomyrmex; species Pogonomyrmex barbatus. The sequence goes on along the minus strand of NW_028297115.1, from coordinate 1,308,034 downwards.
TCTAAACTATATAAATAATTATAGTTTCATTTAAACCTATAGATTTTTTAAAATAATTTTTTTCATGAAATGGCGCTTTAAAAAAAATTTTAATTTCACTACAGATTTTGACACTTTTAAATATCCTGTTCTCAAAAACTAAAAATGAAAAAAAAAAAAAAATTCCTACGCTTAACCGCAACTATCAATTTTATGAAGTTACTCTTGAAACTTGAAGCCAATCGATCAAAAACTGTTCTAGCTATAAACGCCGCCAGTTGAAAAAGTGATTTTGAAAAAAAAAAATAAAATTCGCGTTTATAGTTTCAGTATCGATTTGTCAGTCGAATTTGTTAGTTTACCAGAGCGAATCCATCTCCACTGAAACAGACAATAGACTACATGGTTGAGGGAATCTTTGTAGCTTAAACAGATGGGACTGAGCAGGGCTTAAGATAGGATAAAAGTCGTTTTAGGGAGGAACTGACCAGGTGCGTCATGTTTTTCTATAATACTTACACAACTCGAGAACTTGAAATCTTATTAAAATCTTTCAGGACCTTTTTCAGAAAGATTTTAAGATATCAATCTTTCAAAAACTATAAAAAAAAGGATCGGTTTCTTTTTTTTGCCAATGTTACATAATGTAACGTATACCCTCAATAAAAGCGTTAACTTTTTTATGGATAAAAAAAATATTCCCGAGATCTTCCAGTTAATTCTTCTTTACATGATGTTATAATACAGATTTTTAGTTATACAAAATCGAAAAAACTTGAGACCAAATAAAGTGTAGATGTATTTTAATACAGAACACGTTTGTAATTGTTTGCGATTGTTTTTTTTTTTTTTTTTTGGACAATAATGCAATTTTTTATTTTGCATAACTTATAAATTATAAATTATCGCGAGTGGAACGTATAATCTTTGTTAGAAGTTTAGTTTGTCAAGAATGAAATGCTAAATTCAAACGCAAAGGTGGTTCGTTCAACTTTGTCCTCGGCTCACAGTCAAGGTCGACATCTAGGGTATTTGTTACCCGGAAGATACGATTGCACGTATAGAAACGCAATCGCCGATTGTACGTTGCGAACTCGAATGCAACGATTGCTTTTTGGCTCCTACCGATGATATCGTAAATCAACTTACTCGCTAAGAATATACAACGTTACACTAGTCGGCTAAGAATATACCGATGCAACTAATAGCGAATGCGTATCCCTCTCGTGGAGGCGGGATTATCTTTATCTCGAATATACTATAGGGTCTTTTAGATGTCATTTAATCATATGAAATTATCTTTTCATAAAAAAAAAAAAAAAAAAAAAAAAAAAAAAAAAAAAAATCTTCAAATTAGTCGAACAAATTAAATAAAGTAGGTATATTCGATAGTTTTTTTTTAAAGCGGTGTAAAAATATGCACGACAATTATTATATGAATGGACAAGCTTATTTATAGAGAATAATATATTTATAATTATAATAATAATTATACGTAATAAAATTATACATAAAAATTTTTATATAGTTTTCATAATATTTTTTATTTTTGGAAATCTATTAAAATTTACTAAATTATTTATTGAACTTGAAACGTCATATTTTTCATAATACGAATTTCTCTATTGTTATGTCTCTATTATTAAAATTAAACGATTTAAAAAACAATGTGTACAGACTGTAAATTAATTTGAATATGCAGTATTACTTCCTATCTGGTGACAATAAGAATTACATCGTAAATTATGGATTATCACAGTTTGCAATTATCGCAACAATGTCGCAAAAATTAAAGTCAAACCGGATATGATAATAACAATAATATAAGTTCATCAATAAGATAGACATAGAATTACAATAAAAAGTTTTTTTTCAACTATTTCTAAAAAAAAAATGAATTAGTCATTATTTCATATATTATATGTCATATTATTATTATTTCATATATTATATAATGTACATATAATAAATTTATATAAAATATTAATGTGGAATATTAATGTAAAATGCCTAGCACAGGCCGGAAAGCGTTCGGTCGATGAAAGTAACGCGACGGATCGTGCTTTCGTCGAAGGATGAACCGATGGCGACAATAGGCGGGCGTTCTCCGTGATCATCCATGGAGAACAATGGTGTCCTGTGGACGCGAAACAAACACAAACGCATTGTATACCGTGCAAACAACAGCGGATTTCTATTTGCGGTAAGAACATTCATTTATTGATTCGACAGCGTATCTCGCGGGCTGCCGCTTTTATAATCGACAGAAAACCGAAGTGTACCGAAGTGTAATGGCGGATCCGAGACGAGCCTCGGTTTCGGGATTCCGAATGCCAAGACGCTTTTGGCACGTAGGCACGCGAATTAATATTAACCGTCCTTTATTAAAATGCATTTATTTCAAATGTAATTCTAGAACGAGAAGCTTATTTTCCAAAAAAAAAAAAAAAAAAAAAAAAGAGAACGCACTAATTTTTGTGCTAACTTCGAGAACAAATTTCTAAGAAAAATTAGAGGAAAAAAGTTTAAAGAATATTATTTATTTTTTTTTTTAATATAAAATTTTGCTTAATGTATTCAAAAATTGTAGTCAAGCTTTATTTTCAGAAAAGCTTCATACGTTTTCATTTCTGCACATTTTCATGCAATAAGAATTCATTTCGGGCGAACTTTTCCTTTTTAAAGGATTCAATAGTGATTTTTCTTGAAATGCAATTCCTTCTCTATTAAAGTTATACTCATAAATATGTTTAAAAGGAAATTGCCTAAATAAAATGTGCTCTTTTGCAAATCGTAAGACTTCTGCTGGGTGACCAAAAGCCCTGCACTGGCGAACTACGCCTTATTTTTTTCTCAGCTCAAGGCCGATCGCGACATTGTGTTAAGGGAACCAATGCAATGTAACATATTTCTCGCTTGACACACTTTGTCAGAAGTGAATTCCACGAATTCTAACAGTGCAACTTTCTGAGTGCAACTTTCGAGCACAATGCTGCCCCTTGTCGTAAGACCGTAATCGTAATTCAGATAATTAAAAAGAAAAAGGTAAAGAAAATTGAATTTAATTGTAGAAAAATATTACACGTTTATATTTACGAAAGAAGTCTACATTTAAAGAAGTTAAAAGAGAAATTAAAATAAAGCAAATTTCTTATTTAGATTATCTAGATTTGAGGAAAAAATATCCCTGATTAATTTTATTCTAAATTCTATACGATATATCCAAAAAGAAAAAAATTTAGAAGAAGAAATAATCAATTCAGGAAATGCTCTACATAATTATTATAATATAATTATTTAAATTTATTTCCTTACAAACAGAAATAGTATATATAAAACTTTTGTTATCGTATTTCAATGCATCTTCGCTTATCATTTATTCAGATAATCTTCGTTAAAATGGAAATAAAAGTATTTCGAGTTAAAAGTCTGTCGTTTAACATTTACATTTAGAATGATAACTTAGGTTTACCTTTTAATTGTATAAAGCGCATTACACACGTTAATTTTAAGGAAATTGCTAGGTATTACATTCTGTCATTTAAATTTAATTATATTCCAAGAATCAGAGAAAGAGAAAGAGAGGGGAGATGGAAAGGCGATCTTTTTCAATCAGAGGAATACAATTTTAGCTGAGAATAGAATTACATTAAATGATATGGTCAGCTTTTTCGTTGGCATGCAACGAAAAAGCTGACCATACTACCAACAACGTTGTAGATACAACTTCTTTTGAGAATTAATTAGTCAACTAATAATTAAATTAATTATTTCTGTGAAAATCGATTTTCAAATGACATTTAAAAAAAATCAAAATCATATCCAAGCAAAGCTGCAAAGCTAAATATGAATATATGTATATATAATTCGCGTATTTATATTTATATAATTTAGATTTTCCTCAATATGAATTCAAAATAATTTGAAAATAAAATATAAAAAGAGTAAAAGAGAAAAAAAATAAATTTCAGCAATTTAAATAATTGCAAGGAGCATCTTTAAATAATTAAAAAATAAATAATATATTTAAATGTAAAAAAGTAAGAGGGCAATTATCAATTTAAAATTACTTCTTTTCGAAATTTAGTAAACGCGCTAAGGATTCACACGAGTAGAAAATTGTGATGCGGTCAAATGAGTAATTAATTCTAATAATCGATCGTTCGAACGTCTACAAATGCGTCTGCAATTTTTTTCGAAGCGCACAGCGAAAGTTTAAAAATATAACGCGTCAGCAAACGCAAGTTTATAACGCGTTGTAATGAAGCTATTTTTAAAGATGAGCGTTCAAAGCGAGGATATTTACAACCATGGCGCTTAGAAAGGGTTGGTTCTTGTAAAAAGTACATTGCCATACGTTTCATTGAGAGAGAGATAACAATAGTATATTATTCTTTTAACTCCCACGTGTTTTTATAATGTTTCCTTCATTTTAATTCGATTCTTTATTGTAATTATTTTACTCTTTACTTACATTTCTTTCTCTACATATTGTATTTTTAAATTTTAAGGTAAATAAAATAAATAGATAAATAAATAAAAGTTGAAATGTTTTCTGATTCCAATCGAATCAATGAAATTCAGAAGTCGAGTCAAATTTTTTTATTTCCGCATCTGACAATATCGGGTAATAAAATCGGATAATAAAATTCTGACTGACGAGAAAAAATTCGGCTTTATTTTCAATGTTCAAAGTTATCAATTTATCTATTTTTTTTTTAAATGTAATAAAAATATGATATTTGATCGATTAAAAAGTTCAATAACTTGCTGTTTTCTATGTTTTATCAATATATTAGTTATATAGAATATGTTAGCTTTTTTGTACATGGTCTTTGTGTATATATCAAATTATTCTTTTACATGACTAAGGTGCACACTTGAGGAAATATTAAGAACAAGAATAAATATTAAATTTTGGATATGAAAATTTGGAATAAAGATTAAATGCAAACAAACAATGGACACAGGTATAAGAATATCTTATTGTGTGTTATATTTAATCTTTATTCGGAATTTTCATTTCTAAAATTCAATATTTGTTCCTATTTCTAAGATTTCTTCCATTGTGCGCGGAGCCTAAAATTTGGGAGGAAAAAAAAAAATATAGCATCGACAAAATCACATCGGGCTTACACTTTGGGGGGGTTCCCTAAGGAGCATCGAAAACTTGATTATGCTATATGTTCTATTCGAATTTAACGCGGTGACCTTGGGTGATCGATATTAAATATCTTAAGCCGAGAGTATCTTTGAAAACATCCAGCATTATTAATTTCGTGGCTTTCAAGCTTACTTTAAGATACCGCGTGAATCGGAAAATTGAAGATAAATAATTAATAATTTAAAAAAAACTTACACACTGTACACAATAAATATGCATATAACTTATTAAACTCGTTAAACGTAAATCCGTCGATAATCGCACGCTTCCTTCATCAGTATATTCCGCACATCTATATACTTATTGGTTTCAATATTGGGACGACAAGAAAGTTTGTTGGAAATAGTATTGATCCCCTTCTTCGAAATACTCGGAAATACACCGGATCGACGGTGGCGTCATCCCAGAATTAAACAGTTTCCGTTTTAGCATCGTCAACCAAACGCGGGATGCCGCGATGGATCGGGTGGATCCATCCCGAGGAAGGATCGATCGGCGCGATATAAAGGTTAGGAGAGGAATCGGGATATGCATGTGAAATGTAAAAGGTCTCTCTTTTAGACCGCCGCCCGCGGAAAATACGTCTGATTCGGATTCAGAATAACCCATCGCTGCCATCGCCGCGAGGATAATCGATCCTCCGCGCAATCGAAGAGGTCGTCTCCGCGCTCCGCCTGGCAACCGCGTCAATACGCAATTACTTGGTCGACCATCAGCCCCGATTATTTATAAATCGGATCGGTCGGTACTGTTGTCCGTCTCTATCGAGATAAGTTATGAACCTGAGGATGCGAGAGGCAGCTTGTCACCTCTTTAATCGGAAAAATCAAGGAAACATGTTTCGATCCTCGGAGTAAGCGTCGCGAGATTTTCATCTGCTTCCCTTAAGAAAAATTTATTAAAAATTTCAATTTAACAAAAAAATCTAACTGTGACTCTTGAAAATTACAATATAATTGCAATAAAAAGGCACTAAAAAGCGTCAAAGCGCGGCTATTAGTGCGTGGTAATTTATTTAATAAAATACTTATTTCGCGTGTATTATTGCATGCAATTATTAAATTTCAATATTCTATTTTAATTTATTCAAAAATGTTCTGTTACAGACTCTTAATTAAGAATGTATTATACTTTTTTTTTTATTTACAATAAAAAAATTATGAAAAAATTATAATTATAGATCACATTTGAAAATAATACAGCAAAAGATTTTACAGCGGTTTAGAATCTGGATAAAAAATTATTTAAATATAAAGTAGAAATGTGTTTGTGAATTAAATTTTTATTTGAGAAACAATTAATCTCTGCACCGTGATAAAATTACATAAATAATCTTGAATATTTAAAATATTTGTATAAAAAAAATTAAGATTTTTGTCATTACATTTCCTTGATTACATTTCCATTAGAGCACATTTCTACTTATTTGTTTAAATAATTTTTGATCCAGACTGTAAATGTCGCTAAACTTTTTTATATTATTTTTAAATAAAATTTAAAGAATTTAAAAGAATGGTTAAGTTTTATAATAATAATTTTTTTATTTATAAAAATTATAAAAATAGATGTAATATAATAGTATTAAATATTATTTGAAAAAGTCTCCTGAATTTATCAAGATTCCATTCCCATTCCAAAGCCCATAAACTCTGTGTCGTAAAAAACAATACAATCGTAAAAAGTTTAGTAATTAGTTTTATGTGATAAGATTTTACAGTTAGACACATGTATATTTAATTATTCGATTTTTTTTTTGTATTGTAATGTAATGAGTAATCAAAATTAGATGAAAACGTTCACACACATTTTATTTAATTACTTTGACAAACTTAAATAAAATATATATAACATGCTTTTAATAAAATTTCTTTTGGAAGATGAATATGAATATGTGAAAATCAGATAAAATACAGAAAAAACGCGTGGCAAACACTTTTGCAATGACAGACCAGATTAAAAAACGGGGATAAGCCGATGCTCCTCAGTCAATCATGCATATGGTTGAATATTTTTATTTAAAAGCTCCCGTATTGTCATCCATGTTTTAATATGACATATAACTGAACAAACTGGCAAAGACAGAATATAGAGGTCATATAAATCGTTCGTTAATAAAGCGTAGTTTCGATAATCACAAGTTAACAAGCATAATAATAATAATAATAATAATTCGACAACATAATATATTTAGTTATTAGGGAAATTCTTAGGATGAATTTTTTTCTATGCGAATATAAATAACAAATATGTTGCGGATAAATTTTCAATGTTGCGAGCGCACTTGGGATGAAGATGCAAAAATCGGATGATAAAAAGCGAATCAAGCGAAAATCAGGCCGGTTAATGAGGCAGAAGCTCATTGAAACACGCGTATCGTTTTTCTCTTTCTCTCACGAATAGTTTAATATCGTAGAAGCACATTGACCTACATCTCGAACACACGTGAATCGGTAACGTGATCGACCCTCTTTTACAAAAGTCTCCGAGGGATTCGTACAGTCCTTCAAAAGATCGATCGTTCAATATTTGATCAGTTGTAGTAAAATAAAAAAAAAAATCTATATAGTACAAATATACGCGATATCGCATCTCCACCGTGTTATCTTTTTGGCAGAAAGTTCCTCTGACCATTGCATTATCACTTAACTGGAGATACTATCGAGATATCTATAGCATTCGATAATAAATTAATAAGACAGAAATTAGATCACTTTTTAATGATAATGTATCCGATAATAATAATAATAATAATTTCATCCTCATTTGTGAGAGACCACTAAATTGGAGGAGAGAGGGGGGGGGGGAAGGCCATAGATAAAAAATAATGGAAAATATAAAAATAATAGAAAGATCATTTTTAAGTCACACCGTTGTGATAGGAATCACTATTTTTTTTTTTTTCTTTTTCCGATGATATTATTCCAAGGTATTCTGTACAGTGCGGGTACGCATATCATGCGATCGGATTATATTTTTAATTGCATCGGAAGGTTACGGACGTGCGCAGGTCGCGTGCGCCAAAGATAGCGGCGCGATTGCGTTACTAGTGTCACTATTTTTGACAGGAGTACGCTCTCATCGCTGACAACACGGAAGCTAGCAAGTTAGCCTGATTTAACATTGTCGTTATAGAAACTCGATCTGTGTTCCGCACGAGATGAAACGACACTCGTTCTCGTTCTTCTTCTTGGGACTTTTTTTGCTCATCTCTCGCTCTCACGATATTATCATAAAAGATGTTGTTTATCAACGTAAACATCACATCAGGGTACAGTACGTCCCAATTTTAGGGATGGTTTTTCAAAAAGTTTCAAATTTTTTTTTTCATTAAATTAATACAAGGAACTTTAGAAGATAACGATTGCCGGTTGAGTATCTTATGCGTACGCATAAATACTCAGATTTAATTCAGATGATACTATCTATTAATATTGTTACTATTATTAATATTATTTATTTAATTTAGACGTATTAGTAGATTTCTACAACTGTGTACGGAGATGTAGAAAAGTAGAATTCTGAATATCGATCAACGTCTGACTGTCAAGTTTATTTCTGTTGAATGTGATGTAATAAATTACCAGTCGGGCACGAGTCGCGTTTAGGAAAGTCAAAGTAGAAGTTTGAATCATTACTGTCGCCTACTTACGCCTACTATCACCTACCACCGCGGCCGCTCGTTGTTGAGCGGCAATATCGCACAGATAATCCATCGGAATGGCAAATTATACCACGTCCTTGGGGACGTAGGCCACTCAGAGGCGTCTTAAATGTATAACGATATACTATTTCTTGCATGGAGTACATTAAAGCTCACAAATAAAATAGTATTACAAGTCTCGTACTCGTTATTATTAACGTTATTATTATTAACATATTAACATTATTGAGATAACGCATATATTATTACACATTATTAAGATAAAAAAAGATTGTTAAATTCCTACATGGTTCTTACCTATGTAATAGGACAGAAATGGAATAATTTAATTCATGATCGATACGATGCGTGATAGAATAAGATAATATGTTTATGACGAGACAACTTACTTAAAATAATTTCTTATTAAAATAATTATAGGAACAATTATAGAAAAGCCCTCTTCACCTTTATTCGATTTATAGAAAATTATCATTTACTTTTATGGAAAATTGAAAAAAATCGAAATTATGCTTTATACAATTACAGAGGAATGTTATTATTATAACTATTGACATTTTTAAATAGAATAAAATATGAAAATTATGTTAAAGATGTTGCTTTATTCATTCAAACTGTATGATTTAACTCCATATATAGTTTGGTATATCGATTAAAAATTATGCAAGCGTTATGCAAGTTCAAGGCGGTAACGGTTTATCTTGCACAGTCCGGCGCATGTGGATTACATGGCGAGATACATGATTTATCCTGTGCCGTTACATAAATTGCCTTGCCAATGAGCAAGTACGCAACACGAAGAAATATTTATTAAACACAAGTGCAATTAGGCCTTTAGGTTATCTACAAGCAATTAAACAATTAAGTAGAACTTGTTTTCAAATATATGAAATTCTTAGATTTTTAGAACGTTACAAACAATTCTTAAGTATTTGTAACTATAATTATATGTAACATCAAATATCAGATGTCGAATTGATCGAATTCTTTTAATTAAATGATGAGTCACATTAATTTTTCCTTGCACTATTCGCCCCACGCTCATTACTTATTTATCTATCTATCTTTATTATTCATCAAATAAAATTTAAGTTAAATTAACTGTTCAGGCAAAGGTTCGTTTTAAGAAACATAAAATATTAAATGGTTTTTTTCAATACATTTCAATGTTTTAATTTCTCTTTTTCTCAACATCTCTTAAAATTCAATTTTCTACTTTAAACATCAGTGAAAATATAAGTTAATATTACCTGTGGTAATTTTTTAAGGACCGAAAGGTCCCTTTAATGACGTTACGATCTCGTGATCGCATTTGCTGCCTTTTAAATCCAGCTTAATGTATCGTAAGCACATATTGCATTTAGTGTACTGGATCAATGTGCGTTAACACGTACGTAAATCAAACGCCAAAAATGTAATACATATATAATCAGATTTTCAGGCGCGTAACTATAACATAGGCGTAGTCATTGGATTGCGTCGACACGACTATGATCGCGAACGACGAAAATAATCATCGCGAGGATAATTACACGTACGTTTTAATCAGTCGTGAGATAGTATATTATTATTAATTAAAATTTTCCCCCCGACATTAATTACAAAATATTTATTACTTAAAAGAACTTCCTACGATAAAATTTTTTCTGTATTTCTATGAAGCTATGCTTTGTCACACGCAATGCAATGTACCAATACAATATTACGTTATTAGATTTTTGCTGTCAATATAAATTATTATTTTCACTCCTTGATTTTTTAAATATTCATACAGAATATATATATATATATATTAAAACATTGTAATATTAAAAAATATAATTTATATAAAAATGCTGGAGAATTAATGAACAATTTTAAATTATTCAAAAAGACCGAATGCAAATGTAATCTTCGTGAAATAATTAGCCGTTAAATCTAGATTGATCACTAATATGCGATATGTAGGTTAATGGAAAAGATTGATTAAAATTAAGCAAGACGAGTCATAAGTATGTAATTACTTTTTTAATATGCTGTTAACACAGCGCCTCTTCGCGGGAATGCTCTTTTGTAGTTTCACCACTCGCTATGGGGAAAAGTTCAGAGAACGATAGTTTTCAACCCCACCTTGTCCTAGTTATGAAAAACTTGATTAAAACATGATATCCAACATTCATAAGATAATGAGTCGTCAAATACGCGCGAATCATCAAAATACATCAGATAAACTAACGAAGGACAAATTAACGTGACAATTAACAGCGAGATATGTCGAAACTACGCAATCGTAGTGATTTTAACACACTATTATTCAATATCTTTATAAGTTGTCGAAGCACTAAGAATATTGCTAGACTTTTCTTGAAAAGTCACAGATGTAATTTCTTTCGCGATATGTTTTCTCTGTAAATTCGCACTTTTACATTCATGTCTCGTTACTTTATCGACTTTGCTCGCAAATTCAAACTGCTTTATTATTTAAATGTAATATTCGCAGGAATATTGCTAGGAAAAAAAGGGCCATTAAATATCAATCGTCAAAATTTTTTAAGTTGGTTAATTCGGAATAAACCGCGTGGATTCACTCTGCCGTTGCTGATAACGACTACGTTTTACATTTTAACACACCATTTAACTCTTTACCACTCGGAGACTTTTCGGATCATTTACCAGCAACTTGAATATATTTTTTCACAAAACAGTAATATATTATTTCAAATAAAATGATGATGATAATTATTCTATTTTAAATGATATTTAAAATAAAACTTTATTGATACTTCTATTAGTTACCTGCAGTTTTTTTTTTTTTCGTGTTCCTTTAGAAAGGACATTTGAGTCGTTTGACTCCCCCCCTCCCCCCCCCTTAAAGGAGATACATCGAATGCAAAGGACTAATATTCCATATATTGTTCAAAGTATCATGTAGAAAAAATTGTATTATTTCAAAAGAAAACTCCGAAATAACGCAGAAATATTGTAAGAAGAAAAGAGACAACAACCTGAGTTTTTTTTGTTTTTTTGTAATTTTGCACGTTGCATTTCGTCACTTGACTCGCTTCGCCAGAAGGGCATAGGATATCTCAGACGAAGAGGGATTACTACGAGGGAAACGCGGAGGAGCGTAATATCGACTCCACCCTCAGAGGAGTCTCACGACTTTCGTGACATTCGTGACACTCCTTTTCGTAGAGGTTGTCAGAAAATACGCCACGCGAAGACGAGGCGAGATTGACAATTATCAGGGTGGAGTCTTAGAGACAGCGTGAAAAAAGGCGACCGCTTATATATCGTTCCTCCCACCTTCCCCTCCGATGATGATCCCCTCGCTTTCCAGAACATCCAGGCACTCGCATGCACAGTTCTGCATCCCATAGATGATTCGAGGGAAAGAGAAGAAGGGGGGAAGGAGAGAGAAAACGAGAGATATACAGAGAGAGAGAGAGAAAGAGAGATAAATGGGAGAAGAGGAATAACGGAGTAAACGAGTGAGGAAATAAGACAGGGACAAAGATGGACAATGGATCTGTTCCTTACGACTGCACCTTATTACACTCTGTACACCTCGGTAAATTAACCGCAACATTCATCAACTCACGTTTTTCCAATAAAACACCAAACGGATATCGTCAATCGTCGGAAGAGAGCGGAAAATATAAACTTGAAATGAGCAGGAGGTTAAGTAGCAGTCAAAGGAGCAGACCGTTTTTCCTTTCGATCGCACTTTAGGCCCGTACTTTCCAGCTGAGTTTCTTTACAGTTCAACTTTTTTCTCCATTTTTCTCCAACAAAAAAAAAAAAAAGGAGCAGAAAGTTCAGATAAAAAGAACAGGCCTTTTGTCACGGCACGCTCTACGCGATAGGTAACTGTATATATTTAAAATCGAAAGGTAAAAAAAAAAAAAAAAAAAACCGCAATTGAGAAAATGGATTTTATAGTGAAAGTCATGAAGAAGACAAAAGAGGGATAGAGAAAGAGGGAGGAACCGCGAGGGAAGATGAGGTTATGGTACTTACTGCTGATCTTCATGCCGCCGAGGGGCGGATTCGCGGGTGGCTTGTTACCCTCGGCGAAGGAGGTGGTTCTCGGTCGTCCGCTCATCCTGAAGCTGTCTCGACCGTCTCCACCCCCGCCTCCGCACCTACACCACCACGACTCGAAGAGGGTTTCGTCCCCCGCCGTTCCCTGCCTGCCCCGCTGCGCCTGCCGCGTCTCTACTAGGTTAGGTCGGCCGGTACTTCTCCGGCGATTCTCCTCCTCCTCCGCCGCCTCCGCCTCAAATTAGCCCCGGTAGTCACCGTCGACGTCGTTCTCCTCGCCGTCAGCAGCAGCAGCAGCAGCACCACCTCGCACATCAATGACAGTCACACACGCGATTATCACATCGCACGCGAGCGCGCGCTCACGCGCGCACTTTCTCGCTCTCTTTCTCTCTTCCTTTTCTTCTCTCACTTTCCTTGCTACTCCGTTTTCGTGTTTCCTACCTCACGTTACGCTATCGACGTTCGATCGGACGGACGGGGAGCGGAGAAGGAGGGGAAGAGGAACGCAGGAGCGAGGAAATGAGGGCAGAGATGAAAGGAGAGAGACCGGGCGAGAGAAGCGAGAGGCAGCGCGCGAAGTCGCGCGGCGGGGGGGAGGAAGAGGGGGGAGGGGGGGACAGCACACTTTTCACGGGCGACTTTATCTTCCCACTACGTTCGCGACACTACCGACACGATGAACGGGCCCCGGTCGCACACCAGCGCGTCTTCCTCCACGCAGACGGAAGAAGAGAGAGGCCACTTTCACACACTCGTCGTTTTCGTCGTCGTCGTCGTCGCCGCCGTCGTACGCGACACCACCCTCTTTCTCGGCACACTGACGCGCACTCTCTCGGCGATGACGGCCTAGCTTCTTCCGCGCGCTGCTGTCACGGCGATGCGGCAGCGGCGGCCGCGAGCGGCGGTTCCGAAGCGCGGTACCGCCAGCCAATGAGTGGCGGTGGCGGGGGAAGGGCGACGCTGCGGAACGCTGCCGCCGAGCGACGAAGGGTGCGTGCCAACGTCGCGGTGGTGCTGGTGGCGGCGATGATGATGATGATGGTGGTGATGGTGGTAGTGGTGATGGTGGTAGTGGTGGCGGTGGTGGCGGTGGCGGTGGCAGACCGACGTTTTCGGGACGGTTTGTACGGCACGGCTTCTATATAACGCGGCCGCTTCCTCGCGATTTCGTCCCTCGGGTTTCTCCGCCGTCGTCGGTCGTGGACGTATTACGTAGCGGCGCGCTACCGCGCGGTGCTCCGCTAGACCGACGACGTGAGTCGCGCGGCGTGGATCCTTACTTCCACGGTCGCAAAAACGTCGCGTTGATCTCCCTCCGTCTATCTACCTCTCGCGCTCGCGGCTATCTTTGCTTCTCTCTCGCTGCTCCGACGTTCTCTCTCCTTCTTGCTTGCGCCGTCGCACCTCGTTCCGTCCGTGTCTCTCTCTCTCTCTCTCTCTCTCTCTCTCTATCTCTCTCTTTCGTTCACTCGCTCGTTCGCTTTCTCCCTCTCTCTTTCTCTCTTACACTATCTCCTTCTCTTCTTCACCGTTCTTTCTCCCTATGGAGTCTCGTCACTCGTTGGTTATTCCGATTCTTGCGTTACTCCAACTCTCCGTCGCCGACGTCTGACAGACTTTCGCGCTGCTGCATTTCGCCCGCGATACGCGAATCGAATAGCACGAAATTACGGAGCGAGAAGGAACGATCGCGCGGCTACTACGCTCTTCTTCTCGACAGGAGGTCGTCGTCGCCGTCGCCGCCGTTCTTATCGTCGTCGCCGTTGTCGTCGTTGTCGTCCTTGCGTTCAACGCCCGTGTTCAATCGGCACTGTCCCTCTCTCTCTTTCTTTCTTTTTCTCACTCCCTCTCTCTCTCTCTCTCTCTCTCTCACTATCGCTCGTCGCGGGCACCGGACAGACCGACGCAGGGCAGCTCTCGTAGCAGCTTCCTCGGTACGTCGCGACGACGCGATGGACGCGGTGGTAATGTCGAACGCGGGGAAAAGAGGCGCCGTCCGCGGGCCGCACGGCGATGGTAATGTCGAACGATACACGGCGATCAGCGACGACCTCTCTGTCTCGTCGTCGTCGTCGTCGTCGAGCAGCAGCACGGCAACACCACACCGACCATTGGATTTTTCGATGCCTCCTCCTCAGACATTGACCCGTTCGGGCGAGATCGGGCCAGTCGAGCGCCGGCGGACATTGCCGAGTGTGACGTCAGCGACACCCCGCCCCGCCCCGCCTCTTGCCGAGTGTGCCGCAAACGGCACGTTCTATCGAGTGCGACGATGGCGCCGTAGTCGCGATTTCCAACGCCGTCTCGCATTCGCCGTTGCAGTTCGCATGGCCACCATTATGGCGCGCGATTTCAATGTCGAGAAGGATTATGCGATTTGCACAATAATTGCAAATTGAAGATGACAAACGAAATTATTACACATTTCTCTTTTTCTTATTACTTGGTCTAATCAATATTTAATATATTAATAATTAATCTTTTTATTTTCCTCATACGATTGACTATATTTTAATATTTTGATATTTTTTTTAAATAAACATATTCTGAATTTCAATTCGATGATTTGAAACAATCTATTCTTTTTTTTTTAAGAAAAATTTAAAAACTAATATTTTGATTTTTTTTTCTAAGTGCATTTCTTTTTTCAACGAGATTTATTATTTGCCAGAATTACAGATCTCCTTTTTTCAATATTATTAATCGTTATTACTGATTTAATTTTTTCCACATATGTAATTCAATAAAAAAATAGTCATTATTATAAATCGAAAGTCTTTTTAAATCTCTCAGCAAATATAAACAAGCATTAACCTCATTCAGTGAAATTCTCATTTAAAAAAAGGTTTTATTGATATACATTTTTAATCTTTTTTATCTCTTAACAATACTTTAACGTAAACAAGATAGGATACTTTTCTTTAAATGTACGAAGAAATGTGACTACTGAGCGTACCGAATAACAATGATGCTCCCGATTATATTCTGAAAGAGAAGTAAAACATCCGTTTTGTTTGCTTTTTTTGTCTGCACAGAGCATTTACTTTTTTGTCTGATAAAGAGGATTCTTTCTCTTTGTTCCTTTCTTTTATGAAAGAAAAGATGATTTTGTTTACCAAAACTCTTCTCGCAATTATTAGATATGCTCTTCTTATTAGCTACATTGCTCTTTATATTTTTTATACTCTCTAGACTTCAAATAATATAAGCCTATTTAAATATTACAGTAAAAAAGACAATAAATGTGGAGAACAATAATAATAAAAAGAAATGATTTTATATCTGCAATACAAAAAATTGACATAATTATAAAAATTAATAATAGTATATACAAAATATAAAATATTATATAAAATTATATAAAATAATGTATTTCTTGTTCTACATTTTCTTTCTGTATTTTTGTATTTTCTTTCTGTATATAGCCATCTTTATAATTTTGAATGTCGAGCTATAACATATACTAATATTCTTAATATATTTTAAGAATGCGTTAATATGAATGTTCTGAATATATTTTACGGATACACAATAGATATGCGGTATAAATATTCTAAATACATTCTGAGAATATACTAAAAGTCTTATCCGAGAATATTTCAAAAAGATATATAGTGAAATGACATATAGTGACGTTCTGAGAACATCTTAAGAACTTTATTATTAACTTTATTATTACCAATAATATTACCAGTAATATATAATTATGTAGTTTACTCTTATTATTAATAAATTATTTTTTTAATTTTGTAAAAAAATTGAAATATCCACGTAAAATAATCACTGAAATTAGAATTTGCTAATTTTACATATACCACTCGTCGAAGAATTTGAATTTTATTAAATAAATTATTGATAACAAACAGATGACAAACAAAATTTAGGTAAATTTCCTTACTATTTTCCCGTCGCGTTATGTAAACGTACTTATCAACGATTAATCACTTCACAGTTTGATACGCTTTTCGCCAATGTAAAACTTATCCGCGACGGGGGTCATGTCACGTGGGTATGTCGCCAGTATTATTTACCTTTATCGGTAACGTAGAAATTTATAATTCCACGTACCGTGGCCGAGGTGGCGCGGTAGCTCCGTCTGGCGCCGTGCGGTTGCGACTCTTCCCCCTCTCCCGCCATTCTCGCCCCGTAGCTGCGTCGTCGGCGCCGGTGGCAAAGCGCGCGGGTTACGGTTTAAGTTGCATTTTAGATGCGAACGAACGCGCATCTCTCTTTCTGGGGTCGCGGCCACGCGGTTAACGTTCGTTTTCGTGAACATCGAGCGCGCGTTACGACCTAAGTGTGAACACGAATTGTTGTTTCGTGAACGATCCTGAGACGCGGACTGTGACTGGCGTGACACGGATGACCGGTGAGTTTGAATATTTGATGTTCGTGCGTGTGCTTGCGTGTCTCTTGAAATTCGGCCGCGTGGCCGAACGAATTTGCACGCCTCGGCGGATTCGGCTTGCTCAATCGTCTCAGTCGTACGCAAAATAAATCCTCTTCAGTCATTTCTTCTTTGTAAAGATACGTGTAAAATATGATTGGATGATTCTCTTATGCATGTGGTTACGCAGTTACGCAGATTTTTCTGGATAGATCCTTAAGCCTTGCGTCCATGATGCCGGAAACAAATCTAGCGAGGAAGAAAGGAACTTAGAACTTGATCGGCTTAACCGTTGAGAACAATCGAGAACATTAATGTATCTCCTGATTGACCGATTTTATTTACCGAAAGAGCTATTGCGATTGGGTTTTTTCTTTATCCGAAATCTCAGACATTTGGAAATTTTTAGACTTTAACGGTTTTTTTTTTTTTCCAGTGGATGGAAGTTTTCATTCAAATCGGTGGGTGCTTTCCATTTAGTGATAATGTTAATCATTGAAAGCCAAGAAAAATAGAACGATACTTGTGTCGACTTGTGTCACTAAATGGAAAGCACCCGGTATTTCTTCTTTGTTGGTGAAGTCCTTCAGCGATATTACATAGAAAAAAAAGACATCTTTCCAATACGATTCTTTTGAAAGAACATTCCAAATGAAATTCTATAGTGATCTGGAATTAAATTGTTGCATTAAATTATTTTACTCTTTTTTTTTTTGTGATGTGCATTGATGTGAATAGTTGTTTTTGTTATGCGCAGTATTTTATGCACATCCAGTTGCAATGCAGTTCTGAAACAGACATATGAAAATGCCAATTTTCTTTTTGTAACTACGTTTGATTCGCGAGTCAATTTCTCTATATCAGAAATTTGGTGCAATTGTTTCAACAATTATTTTGTTTTCGATTATTTAACTCTTTACACATCGTAATATTTAACATAATTAATTGTAATTTTTAATAAATTTTTTAGCAACAGGTTAAATAATGGTGATAAACAATGAAGCGAACAATGAATGAAATGAATAAAAGTTTTAGTGAGATTTACGTAAAATTATTTGTAAAATGTCGTTTAATTACACGTTTTCGCGACGCGAGAAATGTATTCTACGAAAAATTCTTGGTTTCCTCGATCGCTTATAACTCGGAAAATAACTCGTCGGCGACATTTTTATAAGGGAAAGATCGGCTCGACAATGGTCGAGGAATCTGCTATAGAAGAGTATATCTTTTATACCATAGTTGATCCGTGGAACACCTTTGTATATTTGACAGGGAGAAAAGGGAAAAGAGCTTTGAGGAAAGAAAGGAGCAAGAGCGAACGAAAAATGTACAGAATACAATTGAAGCGGACAAATATTCCGAACGTTTTCCTGAATATTTCAACCCTTTATCACATCATTTTGCACTAGTTTTAGCAAACGACATTTCTCGATTAAAATTTCTGATATCTCGCATTTATAACACGTTTGTTTCCGAACTGCGCACTGACAGAATATTTCAAGCACTCATCAAATATATGCAGAAAAATAATTTGTTATACATCACATCATACAAAATATTACTCTTTGATATGCTATTGCTATTCTGCTTTTGCCATTAAGCTTTACTTTGTTATTATTAAAAAAATGTTATTTCATCATTTGATATCATCCATTCAATTTCTACTCGATTAATATTTGATTTATAAAAGGATTTGTATATTAATTAAAATATTGAGTTAAAAGAAGAATTAATCTTTGTAAAAATTTTTGAAAAAATTTTGAAAAAATTTTAAAAAAATTTTTGAAAAAATTTTGAAAAAATTTTTTCAAATTCCTTATTTTAAATTTTGAAAAAATTTTTCAAAGATTAATTCTTTTATTATTTCTGTAACAAAATTTTTGAAAAAATTTTTTTCAAAGAAAATTAATAAATAATGTTCTAATAAATCATTTCTCGCTCGGTAGTTGATAGACCGTTTCAGTTATGTCTTTCATTTCGACTTATATTATGAAATTATATTTTATAAAAAGCGACAATTGTTACAGAAATAATAGAGCAAATAATAGAGAAATAATAGAGCAAATAATAAGAAATATTTCGCTGGAGTACCACTGATATATATATATATATATATATCAGTGGTACTCCAGCGAATGATATATATATATATATATATATCGTCGGAAATAAAGTACGGCGCGCGCGCGCGCTCTCAGAATTGAGCATTAAAAATCCACGGGTTATCAAGCGACTACAGCGGCATTATATCTTTGTCAGATCTCGTCAGCGTGAATTAGCCTCATCCTTTCGGTGCCGCAAGCCGGCCAAGTTTCAACGTGGAAAGATCGTCTCGCCCGAGCATCTTCCGTTCCTGCCGAGAATTCCTACACTCCCGGAAGGCTGGATGCGCGGGGTGAGTTTCACCGCTCTTTTTTTCATTTTATTTTTCGGTTAAAAAATAATGAGAGAGAGAGGGAGAGAGAGAAAGAGAGAGAACTCATGCGGCCGGGCACCTTCCCGAATGCCTTCCAAAAGGGAAGGCCTCTGACCTTAAATACGTAGGACGTGAAAGAAGCTGCGATGGTACGATTCTTTGCGTGTCGTGACGCAAATATAATCGCATTCATTGTCACGCCGGGAGGACAAAGAATTCGCATATGGTGCAACGACCTGCCTATGGTTTCCTTCATATGGTTTCCTTCAGGTATAACACCAGGATACAACCCGTACACACCTTCAGCGTATACGTATGGATTATCGGTCGGTTCTCACGTATTATTCAAACGATGACGATGAATAATAAGGAGAACGATTTGTTCCTGAGCCCCCATCATTCCGCGACGATTCATTAATATGAAATCTGTCGTTATGAATTTTCGATATTATAACATATTATTGAATATAATCTCATTATGGAATCCCGCTAAACTAAATTCAAGTTTCGTCGATGTAAATATATGATGATAGCGATCGGATTTCCACGATGGCCGTTGTTCGCATAATGGATATTGATACGTTAGTGGCGGTATAATGAGCAACCTCGAAATATGTCTGAAATATTTCGGATAACATGAATATATCCTGAAAATGTCCACATTCCTTCCCGCTGAGCTTGAACAACCTCCGTCTCTCCTCGGAAAGTTTCCTCGCATTTTTATATTTCAAGATAGAATATATAATATTTTCGAGATTTGTTACTTGCGTCACACATCTCACGATTCTGTTTTTCAAAATGATGTAAGAGTATAGTGTAGAGATAAAAGATAATTTTCCTTTATTTTCTCAGTACTTGAAATTTTTAATGTCCGATTCCAACGTAGATTAACTTCAATTTCGTACTTTTTATCTTTTTCTAATTTTCTTTTTCTAAGGAGAGCAAGTTAAACCGCACACAGAAAAATATGATTTTACTTAAGAAAAACAATTACTCAGTTTATTTTTCTTCTTTAAAGAAAAGATTGTCTTCAAGAAAAAAATATTTTCTTGACAATAGTTTTAAAATATATATTTGTCACGAATATTAAAAAAGCTCATTAAGCTCGTTATATTCAAAAGAAGAATTTATCATCTATCTATCATTCTCCATTCTACTCTATCTAGTAAGTAAAACAAATTTTTTTTTCTTTAATTTAATATTCTCGATTGAAGTAATGAACTTATTAAGATTGAAAAGATATTTTGAATAAATTTTATGCTTGTGATAAACTTGTAATATATTTGCGGATATACGAACATATAAAATACCTGTGACAAGCAATATTTATTCGAATGCAATATGTATTTTTCTATGTGGGAGATTAAAGTAAATCTACTATTGGTGGAATCGATCATAAATCTCATTAATGGATAGTGAGGCAGGTGAGCAATTATCTTTCTTTTTTTTAAATGAAAACTGATTATTTGACTTGTGCGACGAGTTGTGAATTAAAGAACGGGGGAAATTGAAGGGCGAGAAATCTTAGAAGTTATTCATTTCGATTTCAATAATTGAATCGATTGATTTGAATGTTCTTTAAGTCTCAAAGCGAGTATCACGCTCGAGTAGCATGGTAATCCGTTTCGATCGTCGAACTAATCCCGTCTCTGAATTCCCACTCAATTTCTGATCGGCCGTGCGCGCAAAAGCGCAACGCAGCGCAACGCGATGGGTGGGGAGGGGGCGGGGGAGGAGGGGGGGGGGAAGGCTGCGTGCAAATTAAACGACTGTGTGTGATTCTCGGCCTGTCGTATATATTAGTTAATACCATTGGTATTCGACGGGAGCGCAGCGAATATCGGATGGATCTAAAGTGCGGCTAGGACTCGCGCTGACGATAATAGAGATGCGTTATTTGATCGAGTAGACAACTAAGGGCCGGAATTCCTTTATGAGGAATTTTATTATGATTGATTACTACTTTTTCTCACTTCCGTCTTACTATCCTCGCCTATTTTAATGCGTGCTTTATGTTTCCTGAAAGTAGTTCCCCGACGCAAGAACACTGTCTTCGTATATTCAATATTTTCAGGTTTAATTAAATCTCTTTCATCCCTTATCATAATTTTATTAAGTCGTACTAGAAATAAAAAAAAAGAAAAAAAAAGAACTTATTAGAAGCTACAAAAATCTATTTTTCTTGCTTTCGTCGTTTGAAAGTTGATCGGAAAGGTTAATATATCTCTAAATGGCTAATAAAGGAAATTAGAATAAAAATCTGAACTAATTTTTAAAATTTGAAATTCGCATTTCCGGCACGCATTTAAGAGGAAAAGTCAGTTTTAAATTCTCGAAAGCATCTGTCACTACAAAATTAACGTCACGAATTATGCGACACCCTATACAACAAGCAAAAGGGGGAGATGTTTATCTCGATTGTTCGTTGATTATTCCGGTTGGGGATTCTGGCGCACGCTGATGTTAGCTTAAATAAGCTTAAAATACATACTTATCATACTTAGAAGGTCCACGAGGAGGCGTGAGATAATCCTAAACGGTGCAGGAAAAAAATATATGTCGCTAATCAGCGTTGCACATAATGCGTGCGATAAAGCTCTCGGTACACATAATAGTACGTTAGCGGTATATGGGATATTATTACGTTGCCAATATTATCCCGCCACCCCTTCTACATGGTAGCCCCCCCCTTTTGTATTCCTTGCACATGCTTTCTCACGGAGCTTGATGCGACTGCAGTCGACATGCGTTTTGAAATTTATCGAGGTCCCTTTTTTTTCGAATTTATATGTGCGCGATCATGTATTTTACCATTCGTCATGGCGGACTGTTTTGATTTACAGTGATATTATTCAAATGTATTTTACAAGCGACAGTAAAGATAATCTAGTCTTATAATAGTATAATGTGTGTGTGTGTGTGTGTGTGTGTGTGTGTGTGTGTGTGTGTGTGTGTGTGTGTGTGTGTGTGTGTATTCTACAATATATAACCGCATATGTAAAATGATGTTAATAATTGTTTCTAATTAACGAATATTAGTACGTTTATATGATATCATAAATATGCCACTTTAGAGAGATCATAATTACAATATTAAGAATTTAATTACGTCATAATTGTTTCTATCATCTGAGACTATTAGATTAATAATTGTCAGTTAATTGCTGTTATGTAGTTTATAATTTAATATTTGATAATTTGATATCGAATAGAAGAGTTTAAAGAAAAATAATATATTATTAAAAACATTTTACTCATAATAATAAAATGGTTCATATAATAAAATGGAATATATTATCGTTCCATTTGAGATTAATGAAAACATTTCGCTAAATATTATCGTGATATTGCAACGATGATATGACGGTGAGTAATATCCATTTATCTAGTCATGAAATACACTTTCATATGATATGTGACATATTTTCTTCAGTCACTTTACACAGTTAACCAGCGATTTACTTTAATTAAAATTTACTTCTGAATATTATTACACACTCTCTCTTCGTATTTCATTCCAAATTAGTCATCAATGAATTCTATCTCGTTAAATATTTAATCCATCTTATTAAGGGGTTGTGCTACAGTAAAGGCTTAAAAAAAATCCTTTTTTGAAATTTTTGAATAATTTAAAAGGAGTTTTTTTTCCCCTTTTTCTTTTTTTCCTTTCTCTCTCTCTCTCTCTCTCTCTCTCTCTCTCTCTCTCTCTAAAGTGCAGATACGATAAGGTATGAATGAATGTGTGGGATAAGAATAATAATTTGTAAACCAAGTTCTTTCTTATTTGTAAATATGCTGAAATACATAAATATTTATATTTATAAGTATATGATGATTATACAGCATTATAAATCCATGTGTTCAAAAAATGTTGCATCGACGATGCAAAGAACAGGTTGTAATTATCGAAAATTCGTAAAGAAATTCGTAAAAATATGAGTGTGGTTTTAATTAAGCATACGAATTTTTTAAAATAATTTTTTCTTTTTTTACAAAATTGTGATAATTTGAAAAAATTCATAATTTTATTAGATTTTGATATTATTTAAACATTTCGTTTTCAGAAACTAAGCATTAAAAAAATCCCTTAAATAAAATCATTTGTTCTGTAAAGATACTTTTAAAATCAATCGGTGAAAAATTGCTTTAATTATAGATAATCGTCAATTGAAACAAAGTAATTTTGAGAAAAACACGTTTAAAGTTTTAGTATCGATCAGGTTACATACGTTTTCACCATACTTATGCAACTTGAGAGATACTTCGAATTTTATTAAAATCTTTTACGAGCACACTTTTAAGATATGAATCTTTCGAAAAATGTAAAAAAAAATTTTTTGAAAATGTTATTATAGTACGTTCTTAAGCAATGATATAATTATTAACGATTAAGTCAACTAATAAACTAATAATAAATAATAAACTAGCAAGAATTGATATAATAAAAAGAAGACTTTAAGTGCAAGAAAGAATATATTATTTTTTTATGTTATATTTCTCCAACTAAAATTATACATAAAAATATGGAAAATAATGAGTTATTCTTTTTTACATTTCTTTTTCAAATTGTATAAAGCATACTTGTGTTGCACATGTTTATACATGCGCATATGTACGTATTCGTGATACACGCGTGCGGATGATACAGCGAGCGAGTTTCTGTCTTCTTATATATTTGAAGAAGGATAATTTTGCTCTTATAAGAACATGACATATTTAGCTCTTCCACCGAGTAGAAATTAGTTACACACAATTTTCCTTGTTTTTACACTTCATTAAGTATTGATACAACATTCTCATGATATCATGATGTCGATCAATCGTGAATCAATACGTACCGAGCGCTATTTTGGATGTTGATGAATCGATAACACAACTATACAATACAATAGTGTCTTTACTCTATGCTCGCGTGAACGTGGCGTTACTCCCTTTCGCTCTTTAATTCAATTTTGTTGAGTCTAGAGGCAACGCGCTATCTCTTGTATTCACTATGAATGATTTCCTTGGCGTGTTTCCTTTCCGCGACTCCGACCCGACGACAATCCATTTCAATCTGCCTGCGAAGCGATAACAATTTTAACGATCACAGAGAAATGTATGTCACACATCTCCGGTAACGTCTCTCATGTATCCCATCTCCCGAATGCCATTAAGCTCCGCGCTCCCGTCACCGGAGCCATATTATTGGTCTGCTCCCCCCCCCCCCCCTCCTCCCTATTCTATCCATGTTTGCGCAATTTTAATAATTGAAATACCAAATGGACGAATATGCTAATCTCCGTTTCTCCCACTGTATTTTATTCACATGTAGATGTCTCTCAGTCGTGTGGAACTAGCCGTAGCTTGTTTTTCTCCTCGTATACCAGAGATTGTATCCTGGCGCTTTATATCCGCTCCAGCTCCCAGTCTATTACTTTTTTACTGCATATCCGCTGATCTCAAGTCGATCGCGGGCGGCTTTTTGCGCTCTGTATTTCCTCCACATCCGGCCCCCACCCCCTCCGCTCCCCTCTCCCCCTCTCTCCCCCTTCTCCTTCCTCCCCTGCTCCACCCTTTTCTCTTTCTCTCTGTCTTTAGCCGTCGGTATAAATTCTCTCCTCCCTCCCCTCCCCTCCCCCTTCCTCCCACTTGGAAATGCAGTGTCGAAATAAATTTCACATATGGCGGAGGAATTGTATAAATTCCCTTTATTATTTTTCGTACGTTTTTGAATATTAATGGGCTATTAAACGCGAGGAGTAATCCGAGGGGTTCATAAAACCAGCCTGGCCGCTCGACGCTCGGAATAGTTGCGGCATGAGTGTGCGGCTTTATTAATGCGCCGTGGTATCGTTCCCCGTTCCCTAACGAGCTGATGTCTTCCGCGGGCGAGCCCCCGATCCCGCAGTGATAGGGGGACACAGTAATCAAGCCGAGCGAGCGATAGCAGATCAGAAGACGTACATCAGCCACGGTATACATTTTTAAGCGTGCGCCTTGATAGTAGACCATGTAATGTATCGCCGCTTTCAAGAGTAAAATACCCACGAACGACGGGAGATGTAAAGATATATATACACGTAAAAATCCCGAAATTTGAATTTGAAATCTCTCGAGATGCGAAATTTCGATTTTGTAAATAATCTTTAATAATAATATCTGTCATAATCATCTGTCCAATCGTCGTTGTTTTAAACGGTTCCCTCTCGTTGTTATTAATTAAATGATTTGTATCTCAAAATTATATTATTCAGAGGGAGGGGGTTTAAATGATCAGCGCCATACGTACGGAGTATCGGACAACGACGCGACTTGAACACATATTTTTTTGTTTTTTTTTTTTTTTGTTTTATCTTGTCCCATTTCACGGTCTCTTCCACGCGAACACGTCATGAATAATCAAAGAGTGATTCTTTTCATCATCTCGCCGCGGTTCCTACTTCCGTATTCATCGATTCGCGAGCGAACGAAACGCGAAACGCGCTCTTCCGGGTGGCGTAACGGTCATTTAATTTCGCGTGCCGCGAATCCAATGACGGATTACCCGTTCGATCTATTTGCTATCGATTCAACTATCGGATCTCTCTCGACGATACATAGCGCGGGCGATCGAGCGCTATTTTCGTTGCCGATCTCCGCGCTCGATTTCTGCAAACGCGCTTTTCATTTATCATAATGAATAAATATTTGGATATATCGGGACGCGCGGATCCGAATCCATTACCGGTCGCATGACGCGCATTTAATATATAAAATCGCCGCATCGCTAGTGGACCTGTCATTTCGCGTTGTTGACTTCGCTCCCGCCATAGTTTGTTTAAACTATTCGCGGGCGGCGTCAGCGAGATTTGACACGGAAATCGGCGAAAATTTGATTCCCATTTTCGCCGAGAGTTCGATAGAACTGTCGTTTCCCCTGTCAAACAATGCAAAATTTCTACGCTCGACATCGTGAAAAAGAGAACAACAAGATTACCATACCCGTTATCGTTCTGCAGTTTTACCTTTACGCGATTTTATTTGTTTCGTGCACATTAATTTAAGTGCAGAGGATAAAGATTGTATAAGAGTATTACTATGAGTATTAGCGTGATAAAATAAACTGTCTGCATTTTGTATGTGTAAAATTAACCTGAGTGGACATCTCATTATCCAGATACATTCTAATTTTTTAAAAATAATTAACATACACGAAACATGTATTATTTATCTTTAAACTTAAATAAAAATTTTATTTTTATCTACCTACGATATTTATCTAATTCTTGATATTTTCGTTATTCAAGTGTAAAAAAGAATTGACATTATGTTTATTATATTTCGCGTAGCGAAATTTTACATTCTGCTATTAAGTTTCTGCGTTATACAAACGCAAATTCTTTTGACAGAATAAGCTAATTTTATTTTATTATATTGCTCTGAAAATTTCATTCATCGTCACTTTCAATAATATATATTATCGATTTGTATTAGTAATGTACATTAGGAGACAATTTTACTCAACGGCAGCCATTTAGAGATTGGCTTTGCATCTTTTTCACCTCTCCTTTGTTCTTCATGATGTCACTTAACATATTATTTCTTTTTATATTTTATGTCGATCTTAAATGTGCCAGGTTTCCTATCTTGAATTCCCTTCGTGGAAATTGCTTCACATTTATGATTTTATTACTTTCATCAATTATGAAATTGAATTAGATATCAATAATGTTTAATGTCGTAAGTTTAAAGAAATCTTGTTTAAATTAAACTTTAATAAACAGAAAGACTTCAATTTTTTGACAGCTAGATACTTAATATTCTTTTAGCGTAAATTTTTTCACAAATTTTGTTATTGTCTTTGTAAAATCTTGTTATTATTTTATTAAATTTTTAATCCCTTAGTACCCTTTGTCTATTCTTTACGTATATTAATTAAAAGTAAACATTGAAATTTTTTATTAATCTTTATAATGTGATATTAAACCATATTGTAATGAATAATGGAATATTTTATTATAAACATACACGATCGATATTTTATTATATATTTTATTAAATACCTTTGTTAATTGCTTATTTATTTTATAAATTTTCAGTTGCTTTTGTTAACAACATTTATTAACATTGTTACCGTTAACAATTTATGCGATAGAAGGAGGGCGGGGCCATTCTTTCGATACAATTCTGATGGATATGGCGAGTATCATTCCATTAAATACCCGAAATTCCATTGATTTTATCGAACTGCAACCAATCGGGCTTTCATTCATTGTCATCCGCGACACGTTAGTTATTTTTATGACTGACGGCAACAACAGCCGTTTAATCCTGCGACAGTAAAGTATTGTAGCAGTCGCCGTAAAACGGAATAATCACACATCGACAAATGCCGAAAATGGCATAATGGCATTCGATCGCCCCAAATTTACAGTAGCCGTCGACTGTTGATTATTGACATTACCTCGGCGAAATATTGTTTTAAACAATCTCGGTCCTGTCCGGTAATTTGCAGTTTGACATGTCGTTCGTTAATATTATCGGTTCGCTTCATCTTTTCGCACATGTAGCAAATGACGAAAATCAAACAAGCCTGAATGTTAACTATTTTCAGCCAATAAAATGTTCAAGAACGCGAATAATTATTATATCCACTAAATCGAGTAATTATTATATCCACTAAATCTAATGAAACTATTGCATATCATGAAGGTATTTAAATTATTAGCCATTATTAATTCATCATCAATATTAAAGTTATATCTTATATTTCTTATATTTCTTATATTTTATTTTTATTGATTTTAATTTCAAAGATCGCAATTTTATGTACTTTACACTCACAGGTCAAATATATTAAAATTTGTCCTGTTGAATTGATTGTTTATTAAATATTTGATTATGATATTTGTTTTTAGTCAGATATACAAGAGCAAGAAAAGTTTTGGCTGTATATATGCTTATTTTAATGAAAAAAAAAAAATGTAGAAATTTTATATCTTCAAACAATAAAATGGATGTCTATATAAGTCAAATTTTTTTTTTTTTTTTCAGATTTTGAACGAATGTTTCCATTAGATATTTGAAAGATAATCGTGTGTGGTCGGTTGTTTTCAATAAAAAATAAAATAAAAAAACTCCAAAAAGTTTCCGCTACGTTGATCAATTTTACCACACCAATTTTTGGCGCTTTTATCCTCTTCAAAAAGTATAAGTAATAAAATTGACGTTCCAAATGTACGTTTTTAATAGATAAAATCAATACGTAAGAAATTTTCATAACTTTTAGTATGTATTAAAGCATTATAAGATACATCTGTACACATACACAGAATTAATTATTTATTATAAAATATAAAAATATAAAGAATGATCTATTATTTGATTGAGAACCATAATTCAGTTTTATAAAAAAATCCGATCTTATTAAATCGCTATTGAAGTGATAAGTCATAAAAAGAGACTCTCTCTCTCTCTCTCTCTCTCTCTCTCTCTCTCTCTCAATCTCTTCACGTTTTTTTTTTGTTCTAATATATTTACGGAGGAAAATCTATCAATATTTCCCGTCATATCGGGACATACGTATACAGCGATTTACTTGGAGCATACATGTGAAGTAGTTCCCGATCAATCGTTATCGATCACACGCGAACGATAGTTTCGCAGTCTCGGGATGGGGCCTGACCTAGGAAAATGTTTGTTTAAAAACCATATTTCTCCGCTCGCCGCCAATGAAACCGCAGGTGCGGGCGCAGAATCCCATAGATTTTTCTTCTTCGTACGAAACCAACTTGCCGCTCTCGCGGTTTTGCCCGCGCCCTCATATTTTATCAAACTGTCTTCCTTCGATCCTATATCAAGTCGATTTTTTTTTTCTTTCTTTCTTTTTTTTTTTTAATACTTTCTCCTATTTTATTATTTGGATGTAACTTTAGGCGCCAATACAGTTTTGCAATGAGTGAATCCTAGCAGCAATAACTTTCAAAGAAATAATGCCAACGCGAAAGATTCGTTATATTCGTTAAGTATAAAACAAAGTTATCTAAATGTTGTTCTAAACTTTATTTATTGATAAATGATGATGAACGAGTGATAAATTTGTTCGTTTTATGTCAAACAGAGGAGAATGTAATGTAATCGTGCGTTTATGTATGTGATTCTGTAAGGAAGATATAGACAGATTTTATTGCGATCATATGAAATGGACACGCATATCGACATCCGTCAATTCCACCCGCAAGACACAATCTGTCAAATTTATTGGTGACATGTCAATTTAAGTTTAAATTCTTTCGTCCGTGATGCGCATATTTATCTCAGATCCAAGAGTGATTTGTCAATTTCTATTTAAGTTTTATTCTTTTTCCAGCGCATTTATATATAATTTTTATTTTACAAATTAAAAAACGGAAAGGTTTATAACAACGTGATGCTTGTGTGCAGTGTCCAATTTAGTGAAGTAAAGTAAATATCGTAAAATAATGCATAATAATGCAGAATCGGGATAAAGTATATGAATAAATAGATAGAGGTAACAAATGCAAGATAGGAAGGAATGGGAATAAAACGTGATCAAAAGGTAGGGAAGAAAAATAGAAATGTAAAATAACAAAGTGGCGAAATGTAAAACGAAAATGGGATATAAAACCGGCGGTGTAATCTGGCCGGGGTGGGTGCTTGAAAAGGGAAAAAGGGCAATGGGTAAAAACCAGATAAAGGGCGATTCGCCCGTCCTTTTTCGCCTTTCTCCCGTTTCCTTCAAGTTTTCTGCAAGTGGCGGTTAGATCGCGTTTGTATCAATCAGGAGACGTGAAAAATGATTTCGGGAAGTGCTGGCGCACGCGACGTTTTAAACGGTGATTCATAGGACATCATGCGGGAACGGGGGTAAAAAAGGGGGGACGGGGGGGGGCGGAAAGAGGGGATAAGAAGGGGGAATACGCGTAAAAGCAGTCGATACGCCGATCCGACGTATATTAATCGGATTTGCGTCGTCGCGTATTTTCACGTGCGCCCTCGCCATTTTTCATTCGGCCGCCGAGCTGATGAAAATGTTGTTCGCTTTCTCTCCTATTTTCCGATGGTGATAACGACTCGGCGTACCACCGGATGGAATATTACCACCGGCGTGTGGCGTGGAAAAAAAATCGGACCTTTAACCCGTTAATGGCCGGCGCTCCATTTTTAGAACAAAGATTTCGTGAATATAGAATGATTTTTACTAACAAATTGCTCTCTCTTTAAAATCCCTCGATATTTAATCTCCGTGAAAATGCATAAAACTTTAAGTCCGGCCACTTTTTTTTTATTTTTTTTTTTATTTTTTTTTTTAAAGAAAAGCGTAGTAAGTCGATACTGGAATGTGTCGAAGTTTATCGTTGGTTTTTTTCGCGATGTCGACTGGTTCTATCGTTCGTTTACTTCGTGAGCGGTTATCATCGTGGAGATAGCGCGTTTTTGACGATTTACATATCTGCCATATATGTTGTAACTGTCATAGCGGATGAGAAGGTTACGAGTTGCGTGAAAAGTATTTTATTTCGTATTTCCTTTGGAGCATTTTATAACCGATTACATTATTGAAAATGAATATTTTCGTATCGACACGACAGCTGCTCATAATGCGAAATAAAAATATAACATAATTCAACACGAATTGATAAAATTTATCTGAATTTTATATTTAATTGAAAAATATATGACGACAGAAAATAAATATATATATAAACTCACGCGCAGCGCGCGTCTGCAGCGTCTCTGGTTTTTTTAAATATAGATCACGCGTCGTTATTATTTTGTTTGCTGTCTGCATATTTACCTCGAGGAATCCATAGGTGAAAGGTGATTCGCTACATCTTGGAAATCCTGTATTTTCTGTCGCCGACTGCATCCTCGAGTGCATTCCGGCATGTCTTCTCGAGTTACCGGATAAATCTCCCTCCTGAATCTTTCGATTTTCTTTGTACCTATCCTTTCGATTCGGATTTTCAATCACTCCCTGCGTTTTTAATCTCGTTACCTACGAGCTTCTTATCTCGGGGCCCCATCTATTTGTGCGGCATTTATTAGAGCTGCTTCGCACAATGGGGTGAAAGGAGGAATTTTCCCGGGAAAGCGCGATGGACCGTCAAACACCAAGGCAACAAACAGTTTTTATTAACGATTTCCTTTTTCTTCTTGACTGTATGTAGTTTTTTAGAATATAACTTCAAAAAAAAAAAAAAAAAAAAAAGAAAAAATGATTTTTGCAAACTTCGTTATTTCTATCGAGAAATTTTTAATAAAAAAATATTTCTTTTTGAAAGGTATTTTTATTGAAATTTTTAATTAAACAAATGAATATTTAAACGACAGTGTGAAATTCGAATACTTGTTCCCGTATGCGAAATGCGCTAAATAACAATAATTTTATAATTATATTTTCCGTTGTGAAAAGTAATATTATTACAAGACTAATGGGGTATTATTGGGGAATAAAAGTGACTTCCGTTGGAATTCACAAAGTGAGATAACACATTTTCTATCTTCTTTTATCTTTTCAGGCAATGTTTGTGAAATATTAGCGATACGTAGTAGGATAATTTCGTCGTAAGATTAAATTCAGTTTCGTGAGTGAAGTTTCGAGTCAAGACGAGGAAAAATTCGTCCGATAGGAAACGTATTTCGCGGCATGACAAGAACAGTTTCGGGCTAGGCAAATATCCGGCCAGCTTACGACAGGAATCCCCCGACGGAGGTCTCTCTCTCTCTCTCTCTCTCTCTCTCTCTCTCTCTCTTTCTTTCTTTCTACCCGAGCCCCGCCAGAAACTTTACGGCAGAAATGTGGAAACGCATGGAACTTTGAACTCGTGCGAGTTGATTCGCCCAATACGACGTATTCTGCTATTTATGGGAGAGGAGATTTTTATGGATACTCTTTTTCTCATTTTCACGGTTTTACAGGTTACCAGTTGAATTAAATTATTATATATATATAAATAATAATTTCACAAATTAAATCGCTTTGCTTTTCTTTCTCCTTCTTTTCTCTTTCTATTTTTTTTTTTTTTTTTTTTTAACCTCCTCCGTTTCATTCTCTGAATAACGTTATTTTGACTTTATTCGCGAGTGCACGCGGGCAAACAAATGAAGACGATATGTTATGTGTGTTTGCCGTGGAAACGTGACTTCCGCGTGGGGAAGTTTTGTGAGAAAAAAATGACAATGTTTTCTGTCCGCCAATGTCTCTACACACACACACACACACACACACACACACACACACACACACACACACACACACATACATATATATATATATATATAAACCTCCTATGTGTTTCTCAAATATAACTAACTCATAGGGAGAGGAGGGAGAACGTTACTCTCGAATGCTCGAGAAAGAGGGAAAGAGGAGAGGGGAAGGAGATAGAAGTGGTGAAGAAGAGGGAGAAGGAAGTTCATTTGCATCGAAATCGCGAATTATGAATCGCAAGGAAATTTTAATTAACTTTGAAGTCGAAAACGAAATACCTTCGGCATGCTATAACCGAGGGAATTTATCGGCGCGTGCGATTCGATACGACGCCCGTAATGGGAATAATCGATTTACTTCGTCATGCGACGGGACGAATTATGCATATCATGATTTCGCCAATTTACGAGCACGAACGACGTCTTTGAATGCGTTCGCTCGCAGGCAAAAAATAAGGGCGTTAATCCTCTAATTATTAATTCAATTAACCAACACACTTAATTTTATCGATATTTAGAGGATATTCTAATTTAGAAATTGTAAATAAGAATATGAAATTTTCATATACAAATATGATTTTATTCAAGATTAAATATAAAATTATATCCGCAAATAGAATAAATTATATACATTTATGAGTAGGAGAGTATTTACGAAGAGTATAGTTTCTACTTGATACAAAATAAATTACAATTATTTTATAATTATCATCATTATAAAATATATTTATTAACGTTTTATTATTAATTAAGGGTACTTATTAGTAATTATTGCAATTAAATTACAATAACAAGATCATAATCAGTATTTATAATTAAAAACGGATATTTTTTTTTTTTTTTATTAAGACATAAAATGTAATAATAACATTAAAGCAATCTGCTTTAAAAGCTCGTTGAACTTCATTTAACGAATTAAACGGCGAATTAATTAATTTATTACTTACGAAATAAGTAATAGCTGTCTGGAATACAAAGATTTCATTGGAATTACGCCGTAACGGTTATGAATGCTGAAAATCAAGTAACGTCATCAGTGCAGCTTCTTCTTCAGTGCGGCTTCTACTTTCTAGAAGCGGAATTCCGACCGTGCCGCCGCTAACGAGCGAACGTTAATTAAAGATACGAATTTCGTCGCGAAACGCTAATTGCGTTACTCTTTGATACAGCTCGCATTGTGTCCCTTGCGGCCTCCGATCCTATAAGTTCATTATAGCGCCGCTTCGTCCTCAATCGGACGGTTGCGAGAGGGGAGGGGGGTGGGGGTGGGGGTGGGAGAGCTTCTTATGAACCGTGCGCGGGAACGAACTTTCCACCATCTCGTCTCTTTTTCGGTACCCGGAAGGAATCCACGAGTCCTTTGTCGTGGATTTAATCTCGGCAACATTTACACGTTTCTATCTGTGCGGATAGAAACCGACGACGACGACGACGACGATGACGACGGCGACGACGATAACGACGACGACAACGACTATACAAGACCTGTATATACTTGGAAATCTCTCAGAGTCAACCTCTTCATTTTCCTTTGCGCCTTTATAGTTACTTACTTCGCTACTTGTTGTAATTCCGTTCCTTCACAGAGTTTTGATGATTATCCTTGTTTTTTTTATTACGAAAATCTGCTTATCGAGTTTGAACAAGTTGGATTATGGCAAACTGCGGTTACTCCGTTATAAAGGCAATAAATAACGCTGATATAATCGTAATTTAGCTATAACTGATATATCCATAACATAAACCCAAATTGTAATGCTGTCCTCTACATCCTTTACATGGACATTTTGCACCCTTTGCACTAATTTCTCCTGTCATTTATTGTTTAGGGATAATTAACCGTCTGATTACCGTTTGATCATTACGTTTATATCTATAGGAGGTATACGTGTATTTAATGTTGAATTATGCTCGAACGTTCGCCGTTCTCAATGGTTTAATTACCTATCGAATAATTAATCCAATAATTGCTGGAAATCTTATCTTCCTGAATAAATGTTCTCTTTCTGCGGTATCCCTTTCATCGATTTATGGGGAGGCTGTAATTTTACGATAAATCGATAAAGAATTCGGTGAGGAGAGAGAAAGGAACAATACAATAAGTGCGTCTTCTCAAATATTAAATGCGCTAAAAATATTTTTATAGTTCACTCTCAGCCAGTCACTTGCCGGTTTACCCTAATAAAATAGGGGGTCGCGATCGATGATTAAATGTACCATGGGCCACCATGGGCCACCACCGGTTGGCCAAGGGCCATGATAATGAGATAAATTCGTGCGTGCTCGATCTGTATGACACTCGAATTTCGGACACGGGGTCGACGCCATATGGCCACCGTCGTTTCTCCTTTTGACATCTGTGTTGGCGCAACAATGGTTTCGAGCAGTGGACCACGAGTGCTCGCGGCTACTTGACTTTTGTAACACAGTTATGGGCTTCTCCCATCTTCCTTTTCCCCTCTCTTACCTTTACCCTCTCACCCTCGTCTTTCCCTGTCCACGAGCCAATTCAAGTTAGGTCCCATTTCGGTCGAGTGAATGTTTGATTCGAGCACCATTCAGGTCCTCGTTTCCACCTTGTCCACGAGAACGATCGCCGCATTAATTCAATTCGGCGTTAATTAAGCGACCCGCTTCCCGCTGATTCAATCTGTGTCGTACAGGGTGTCCCCAGACATAATGAAACTTCTTTCTTTTCTCACTTCTTTCCTCTACAAAATGAATGTTGCCAGTTAATTTGAAGTTTATTATTATATTATGACAGCGGCGTCTCGTTCATTTGTATCAGTTTAATTTTCCGTGATCTATATTAATTACACGCTTTTTATAATCTATTATGATCTTTATTTAAAAAAAAAAAAAAACTTTTTAACTTGCTAAAAAAAAGCTCAGTGCAAGCGAAACGTTCAAATTAAAAAAAAATTTTATTTGTCGGTTGACATATTGTTTTGATTTGTTTAATAAATATTTTTATATCACAAATATTTCTTTGCTTGTTTCATCGGTCTTATTTGTTAAATTTGTTATATTTTTTTCTTTCACTTTAATTGTTTACATATTTTTCTTTTATTTGAAGTTTACTGTTCATTGATGATTATCTTTGTCAATGACTCCCCTAAGCAAATGGTATGAGGAAAATAATTAAATAGTCTAATTATAATTGGAAGATAGTTTTGACAAAAAGGTAAAGATTTACAGCAAGATATATCCGAAGTTTCTCCATAATAAATTTTGGAAACTTTTAAAGGAAAAAACTGGTCGCTTTTGAATGGCCGCTTGTGTGCAATATCTTGGAATATTTGGATTTTTCTCCAGTCCCAAATATCGCCGATTCGAACCAGCTGCAGCTGGTCACGTTAAGCAACGGCTGCCCGAAGGAAGTTCGAAATCCGAAGTTGTCGGGAATTCCACATAGATCCGGTATTCTATCGAAGGCGATCGCGCGCGCGCCCGGGGTTGCAACTTGGCGTCGAAATTTCTCTCGAGCCGCCGAGAGATCGATCGCTACTATTCGGCCACTTTCCCGTTAGATGTTATATCGCTAGACCTCTCCGCAAAATTACTAGCAAACTAGCAACATCGGATTACTACCGGGCGAATTCCGTCAAAACTTAACGACCGAAATCGAATATCTAAGTCCGTGTACGCGATTTCGTACAACTTCGATGTTCCGGACCGTAAGAGGCGAATGCCTGACATTTACGCAAATTATTCTGTTCGACGAACAAAATACAATGATATTGTTGGTATTTGATTGATGTTAAAACAACTTTTCTGTAAGTGTTTATTTTCGCGAAAAATTATTATTTAAAAAAAAACAGGGGGAGCGGGGAACGAGTAAAGTATTTACAAATGAAAAATTAAATGAGTTAAGGCCAAGATATAAGCGTCAATAATATACTTTTTTAAAACTGTAGTACACATAAGTACAAATAAATATAAATGTTATAAATATTGCAAAAACCATCAAGTCATAATATGAAAATTAACGCTTTAATTTGTCACATATTGTTTGAAAGAAAGTCTTTATTATGTAAAACCGCAGTGTTAAAAAATATAAGAATGGAAAATAGAAGATGTATATATAAAATAATGGACAAGCAAACGTGTCCACTTGCTCTACAAATAAAAAGAAATTCTGTAGTAAAAGAACAAAATCAAAAGTGGTGTAATGAAAAGGTTAAATAAAAGTAAATTATTTATACCTCACAAATATCGCAAAAGCGGAATTATGAACGTGTGTGAAAATAATTATAAGTGTTGTCGCACTTGAACTAATTATACGAATAAAAATTATACGAATAAAGCAGAAGGATATGGAAAATTGAGGAAGAATATAGTTTTAGAAAAGGAGAAAAGGGAAATAGATAACAAACGAACCAGAATTAGGAAGAAGGGAGAGCGCTGAGGACCGGAATCTGAAAGAAGCTCCGTATCACTTTGCTTATTTAAACTGCGCCGCTGTTTTTTAACCGTTTCGAAGATCAATCTTTTGATAACACAAGGCTTCTAATTTAAGACACGAGCTAAAATCTTAACATCATCCCAATCGAAAGAATGATTTTCGGCGAGACGGTGTGTGGAAACAACGTCCCTATTAATATAAATGGAATCCCCGCGATCGCAAATCGAGTTAGCAAATACTTAAACAAATTAGCACATAAATAGCACTAAATTTTGTTATATATATATATATATATATATATATGAACTCGATTTGCGATAGTGGGGTGCCAGCTTAATAATCAACATACAACATACCGCTCTACAGCTTCTATTTCCATTATATTTTTTAACACTGCTGGTTTTATAGTAATTTTTTTGAATATTAAAACAAATTAAAACAAATTAAATTAGTTTTTATATTATGACTTATTACGGTTTTTGCAATATTTATAACATTTATGCTCATTATACTAAAGATGATTATATTTAAAGTTGAAACGTAAGCGTTTATTTTGTATTTATATATTATCGTTTTAAAATACCTTATCATTCGCGTTTTTTTTATTTTGGCTCATTTAGTTCTTCGTTTCATCAATTTTGATTTGTCTATTTTATTGAATCTTTATCCATATTAATTTTAAAGTATTTACATTTTGCTAAGTTTGAACATCACATGTCGCAGAATTTATTTCGATAGTGATTATTAATAAATAAAGAAAAAAAAATATAATAAAATTATTTTATCGGACAGAACATTATATTTTCACCATCATCATTTCATCTCAATCATTTTTATGTAAAGATTATTTTTATTTTTTTAAATAGAATATTGTATCGTTTTAAACATTTTTTAATATATCATTACGTGTGTGGTGATACATTCATAAAACGATCACAATATACATTTTACATAAAATATGTGTATTCTATATATATATATATATATATATATATACGAGTATATTGACAAACCGAAAGTTAATTAATTGAGATCAAAATACAGTATATTGTAAGAATATTTCACCGATGCAAATAATTTAATATATTTGTCAAACAGAGCTGAAAATGGGTATTATCCGTAGAAGCAAAAGTACACATGTGCCGACGAATCCCCCATAATCTTGCAATCCTATCGAGTGGGCCGAAAGCATCTTGTGCAGCTTTGTGAGTTTAAGCTGTCGATCGCGCGCGAAAGGACGAGTTTTCGCATCCGATTTCGTTTCGAATCCGAGTCTGGAATTTGTTAGGAGATGCGAAAGAGCTCTCTTTTTCCCTCGAATCGAGGATTTCCGGCTAACGAGCCGCTAATAATTTCAGCTTCGCGGATTACATTCACCCGTAATAGTGAAGTGTTAATATTGTACTTTGTACGTTAATATTACAGTTCCTATGAATACGTCAAGAATTTTGTTACGGGTTAATGAATTCCAGTCAGCTATAGGTATAGAGAGAGAGAGAGGGGGGTTCATAAATGTCTTAACATTTCTGGAAACTCTGGTATTCTCGGTTGGACGTATCGTGTTTAGATATTCGTGAGCTATAGCTCAAAACTTGTTGGACAGTTTGGCATTTGTAAGTCGAGAGGTGTATGAAAGGTTAAATGTGTAACCTTAAAGATTAATCGACTTATTAA
This sequence comes from Pogonomyrmex barbatus, assembly GCF_055798465.1. Lineage (NCBI taxonomy): Eukaryota > Metazoa > Arthropoda > Insecta > Hymenoptera > Formicidae > Pogonomyrmex > Pogonomyrmex barbatus. The sequence continues at coordinate 1,269,128 of NW_028297115.1, read as the reverse complement.
TCTACTAACTAATCGACTAACGTTCATTTCTACCAATATAGATTAGCTTTAATCTTTAATTTCTTTCGTTTTTGCTTACTTTTTCATCATTTTTTTTAGTTTTAGAAGAACTAGAAAAAGATAAATAAAGTGAATTAAGTCGAAATTAAAATTAATCTATATCGATGGAAATAAAATTAATAAATTAGTTAACAGAAAAATGCAGTTTTATAATTTTAATTAACGATCATAACGAACGAGAAGTTACCGTGTCTTAGGTACCCACGGTACGCCGAATAAAATAATATTTAGTTAATCATTAAAATTTTGGAAGTGTAAATTACATCAAGTCTTGCCTATAGTTTCAATTCTGTTGAAAAAGATGACAGCTCTAATAAATTCTACACCAGGGGACAAGGAAGATGCGTGAATGCCATATTGTGCGTGGCTGGATGTCGAAGACGAGTCGATGATTGGATCGAGGCGTGTGTTATTTCACTCGAAATAACTTTACCGGCATCTCCGGAAGAATCGCTTTTGTCGTGTCCGTGGATGAAGAAGATACGCGGGAATTCCGAAGAAAAGTTGGCGCCCTGAAAGGGGAGAGCGAATTGGAAATACAAGCGAACGGGAAGCGTCGCGGCGTTTCGAGAGCACAGGGTGGCGAGCGTGGGGAGGGGGAGGGGAAAGGGGAGCGAGATTTATAAACCTGTATCATCGAGGATTAAGCTCGTTTCATATTGTGTAGACGTGCAGCGGACCGGAAAGGGAGCAGGCAAGGGAGCGAATCGGACTTTAATGAGCGACTTTAATCTCCAATCCATCTCAATTCAAACACAAGGATCGCGGACGATGTATCGCTGAAGTTTGTAATATTGACTGCGAATCGACCATCGTGTTGCCTGATTAATTAGAGAGGAGAAAGCTCTCCTGCGTGTAAATAATGAATTTTATTATTACACACAGACGGAAAACAAAATAAAAATATATATGGGATGACGAACATACATTTTTTTAAACATTTAAAAATCGTCAGCAACGACAGATGTATAATGTATTATTTATCGACTGTGTTGCGTCTTAAATAATTTAAAATTAATACGGATAAAGATACGGATAGGATAAAATGCATTTAAACTTATGTAGATAAAATAAAAATAATTTAAATTATTTATCCAGATAAAGGCTAAAATCATATATCATTTATCTAAATACTTTTAAGATAACATTGTTATTAAGTGAGACGTAGGATATAAAAACAATATTTTTATAAATTATTTTTATTTTATTTATTTAGTTAGATAATGTAGTGACAATGCGAAGCGAAATGCAGTTTTTCATATAAATGATTTATATTATTCTAATCACATATGCTAGCGCGATTGCTTTTTGAATAATGAATTGTTGAAAAATATTCTAGATTTCTAGCTAATCTGAAATCTAAATCAAGCTAAATCAAAATTTAATCGAATTCATACTTATAAACAAAAATCTCATAATTACTTAATTGCCATCAATTAGTATCTGTGGCTTCTATGCATTATAGATCCCATTACACGTTAGCTTAGACTCTTAAAAGCTAACACTTCTTTTATCTAAGATAAAGATGAAGATGAATATTCCAGTCATCCAGATAAAATAAAGCCGTTTCTTCATCCAGATAATTATCCAAATAATTTTATATAAATTTATTCAAACAAATGGCAGATCGAGATTATAACTTCTTTATTTTACAAAGGACATCGAGCCTCTTCTGCAGAGTAAATAATTCTTCGTCACACAGATTTAGATCACAATGGGCGCCGATTCCATTGAAATCTCCGTCGTGTTCGTCGTGGAAGGGCGGGGCGGCGCGTCGCACTTGTAATCCGGAAGTGACGCTGGCGTCGTCGGACAACACTTCGCGGAGCTATCACCTCGAGAATGCCGCCGCGAGAACAAATTGCAGAATGGGAGTAGTACGTAGGAGAAAGAGAGAGAGAGAGAGAGAGAGAGAGAGAGAGAGAGAGAGGAGAGAGAGAGCATGCAACCTAAATTCCCGCCGAAGACCGGGACTTCCGGTCCTTATTTGCATGCAACACATACACATCGGATATCGCAAAATTGCTGTCACACGGCAAGTCACGCGGAACCCAATCCGAAATCTCGTAGATATAATCTGCATTAAGAGTGCTGAGTATAGATACGGGGTGTTCCACGAGGGTGGAAAAACGAGTGAGAAAGCGAGTTCTTGAAATCAATTTAAGTATTATTCATTGATCTTGGAAAAAACACGTTTCTTTGATTTGCACACAGAGTGATGTAGCAATATCCCTCCCCCCATACATCTTTCCAGAAATGAGCTAACTCTTAATTTACACTGCGTATAGACAAACTTGGATCTCCTGTCCATCCCCTTCCAATGAAGTTGGATAATTTTAGCTAAGAGCTTAAACATAAAATTTTTATTTCAGATTTTATGGGTTTCCATATTTGTGCAGTGCACTCACCCTCACGGAAAATTTAACTCTCTTTTTCTCTCCTCTCCTATCGAAATTACTCGAAAGGCACCGGGTCTTCAAACCCGATTTATTAGCGCTTGATAACACTCTCCGGGTGGTATAGGATATAAGTAGGATACAAATAGAAGAATACATTTAAACGGACGAATGAAAATGAAATGAGAAGAGAGGGAAGAAGACAAGCGAATGCTGGGGAGGGGGTGGCCGGTGAAATGAGAAGGGGCGAGAAGAAGCTCCCCGAGGCGAACGGAAAGCGTATTCAAGTATCAGGAGTGGCCGGACTATAATAAATCCTCGATCCTCGCTTGACGCACGACGCTGCCGCGATATTTCGGTATTGTAGAACACAGATCGCGCGAATATATTAAGCAGGCACGTACACGCGAAAATCGTGTTAACCATCGCGCGATAAATTCCGGCGGCGGCCGGGGGTGTAACGGGGGAGGACTGGCTGTACGATTATAAATTACCAACTCGCCGGCGATCTCTTTCTGCTAACGAATCGCGCGTAATTTGCTCCGCCCGCCCGTGTTGCCAAGCAGTGTTGATACTTCTGAATAATGCAGCTTGCATCGACTCGAAAGGAAGAGAGAGAGAGAGAGAGAGAGAGAGAGAGAGAGCGCAATATAGCCGCCATCTCTGGATTGACTCGGCCTGAATTGCCGAGAAAGGCTGTCCGGAAAATATCCTGAAACAGTTCCACGTAGCTTCAAATTTATGTCCATCATTGTAATCATAATCAGCAGCTTCTTGTTGTTATTATTATTATTATTATTATTATTATTATTTGAACATTTTAGATCAAACGTATAAAGGATGAGTTGAGAATTATTTTTCTTTGATTTTTCTAGATCAAATGAAATTATTATATACTGTAATCGTAAATTTTTTTTTTTTCTTCAATTAATAATTATATAAAATCATTTGTAAACGTAAACAATTGTACAGCTGGAGGCTGTTATTTAAAGGTATAAATTAGAGTATTTAAAGATTAAATGCAGTTCCGACTGGCTCGCGAAACGGACGACGAGGACTACGATTTGTCATGCTTTCAGCATCGTTCCACTTGGATGTGCCTCGTACGTTTAACACGTTTAACAAGAGAATTAAGTAAGACGTTATGCGACAGCGTGAGAGCCGAGGGATATATACGGGTGAGCTCATTTATCGTCGTCATCGTGTCGTTACCGTTCATCCTGGCGTGTCGAATTCTTTCACGATGTACAAGCCCTGACTGGGACGAAAATTGATTCGTTCCGTTCAGTTTCGAGTTTTTTCGCGATCTGGATCAGCAGTTTTCCAAGTTGGGAATTACCTCGGGAAGAGACGATAAGCGCCGAGGGGGTGGGTGAAAGTATCGCCCGAGCAAATTTATCAATTTTTATCTAGAATAAATAGTTTCTTTTCTCATCCTATATATATATTTGCTGTTATCGACTGTTAATATCGTTTAACGATTACCAAATCCTTCCTTATTTCTTATATAAAATCGCTGGTTAAACTGGACGTCTATCTGCGGAGACGACGAGGGTAATTTAAGGGGTAGAGTTTCTGGGGGGGGGAGGGGGGGGAGGGTACTGTCGCGCATGATTCCAATATTTGCGTCGTACTCCGGTGGTCTTCCGGCCCGGGTATTGTAAGTCAATCTCGACGAGAGTTCAATCTATCTTACGACAAGATGTCGATCGATGTCTGAAATCAGAATTCTACGGCGCCGCTACGAGGAGGAGGGCCTCGTGATCAAATAGCCGCAAGATTAAACTTGTATCGTGATTTAACTTACTATCACGTGATACCGCTCGCTGACAAATTGCACCGATTTACTCGGGTATCCGTAATGGGAGATTTTGTTTACAAAAGAAAAGCTAAAAGTAAACTTTATGACTTTGGCGAAAAATTTATGCAGGTGGACAAGTAAAAGTGTGTCCGTTTTCGTAAATTGATTGCGAAAAGGAGCTGACATTAACACTTGCTTATAATCCGTGTTTAAGTAATTTAAATATAAAACGAATCAAAATGAATTGCGTGCGTAAAAGTTACTTTGATGTGATATTTAACTTACTTTATACACCGCCTAATGTTCAATAAATATTCTAGTGATATATTAAATTGAATTTAATTTGGTTTTTTTAATGTACGTCGCGGAATATGATATCCAATATGGTATAGAGCGTGATGACTACGTCTCAAGTTTGCCTCATATCCACCCACGGTTTTCATATTTACATTTCGCTTACACAGATGGTGCATTAACCCTCGCCACATGAATTATGAGAGCATCATCTCTTCCACGGCGACCGCAAATTAGTTTCAATTACCGCCGAGAACAGGCTTTGATATGATAACAACCAAAGCGAGTCATCGCGGTGATGCATCAAGTTTACCCCTTTGAATTTCAGGAAAGCGCACGAGTAACATCGGTGCGATTTTTTTTTTTTTTTTTTCGTCCCGAAAAAAATTATGCATCTGAAAGACGACGATTATCCGCAAAACGTGGAAAAGTTTAGCCGCAAAAACAAATGAAAAAGCAGTTTGCGCGCGATTACGAGAAATAATTGCGTCAGCGCGAATTTAAAAAAAAAATGTTAGTAATTTTGTTCTAGTAAAGTAAGATAAGCGAGATGGTAAAAAAACAAGCGTAGCAACACGTAAAAGAAAAGTTTAACATATTAAATTGTGAAAGGACCACGTAAATGTGTGTGTATGTGTGTGTGTGTGTGTGTGTGTGTGTGTGTGTGTGTGTGTGTGTGTGTGTGTGTGTGTGTGTGTGTGTTGTGTGATCTTCATATAAATGTACTTTCAGGAACGTGCGCGCGCCTTTCAGGAGCTCCAACGAGCGAGCGTAAAGCAGTCGTGGCACTAAATAAGACATAAATATCGACGATATTACCTTCGCATCGCGGAAAGCACATCTTTCACGAAATTGATCCTCGCCATCGTCATACAGCGCACGTCGAAACCACTCTCTCGCCATCCCTCTGAAATGCGAAAGCATCACCGGGGGGTTGCGAGGCTACAACCGCGAAGTCGGTATCTCTTTCTGGGACATTAACGCGCCGCTCGCGCAAGATGTAAATATCGCAATCATGGGCACACGGGGAACTTAACGGGTGGCAGAGGGGCGGGAGAGGGAGGGGGGAGAGGGGGATGGCTCCCTCGAAATACGGTGGTACGTCGCGCGTGCGGCATCCCGACGCGCCCGAACAGTCGGCGCGCTGGAGATTCGCGGACACGCGGAGCAACATAAATGCATTATTCAGGGAGAGGCGCCACGAGAGATGCGCGGGGGGGGTGGCGGGGGGGGGATGGCACACACTCTACTACGTTTACGTTACTTCCAGGAGATTAAACTTGCATGCGGCGCGCGCGAGCGAGCTATGAAGTATAGTCGCAGACGGCACGGCCGACATGCGACTTGCACTCGGACAATGCACCGGACCGGTTTCGGATGTTGCCCGGCACCCTTTTTTTGACCTTTCCCCTCCCTTCCGCCCCCCTCCCCCCCCCCCCCCCCCCCGCCGCGCTCTCCCGAGGGAGAGACAGGACAAATTTCGATTTTATTACGTATCGCGCGCGCGCGCGCGTCGGTTACTTGTGTGTTACAATGGAAAACAAAAGAAAAGCTGCCGTGTGCTCAAGGGGTGGGGGAGGGGGGTCCTGTTGCTTTTAGCATAGAAACGAAGGGAGGTAAATTAAAAAGATAAATTTAACGAATCGATGTGATGCGATACGATAAATTTGAGATGTGACGGCGAGAGAGATGGGTTTTTGATAAAAAGTACACAGAGGGAGGATATCGCGACGGCGCGATAACGACGTCTGAGGTGAGCTTAAACCTAATTATACGAGGCGATATAATGTTTACGGTTACCCCACAACGTTATCCCGCAGTAGTTTCCAATTTCGCGTCGGATGTTAGATGTTCCACATGTATATATATATATATATATATATATATATTCCCGCGAAACGTGACGCGAACGGACTCGGCTTTGTTTTCGGAAACCGATACCGCGTCGGGGGCGCAGCACGTCCCCTTTAACCCATTAACCCAAATAATTGGCGATTCGCCAGAACCCGGGCCCGGGACGCGCATTCGGGACGCGCCTGATGTATTGCCCGAAACCGCGTTAACTTCGCCGCTTAAGACCAATCCCACTCCGCAACAGCAATTCCATTAAGTACAATTGTAAGCGTAAGCGATTGCTCGCTCGATCGTTGACATCTTAACGTATCGCGCTTAGATGCATGGCACACATTCGATCAAGCGATTCATAGCGCGATTCAGGCATCACGACGAGGCATTGCGCGAAGCATTGCGTGAAGGACCAAAGTCCGCCGGGTCTCCGTTTTAGGGATTATTCTTATCTCTCGATGAGCGACGACTCTCTCGACGATGAACTCCGTAGTTCAATACAGACGGGAGAGTCTGTACTTTTTCTAAAGTTTTTTTTTTGTTTTTTTTTGTTTTTTTTTTGTTTTTTTTTTTTTTTTTTTTTTTTTTGAAACAGATTTTGTCCTTGGAAATGCTCCATCATAGTCCGGAGATGTTTTAGATTGAAGTGTAAAGCAGTAAAGAGGGTTATTTTAACATAATTTATCATGTCGCAGTTGTGGCGGTATATGACGTGCTAAAAAAAGTTTTGCGCTGTTCAAAAACTAAGTTGGAACTATCAATCCTTACGAGAAACTCCTTGTGTTGAAGATTAAGATTAATAAAATTTTTATGAACAGAGATTGAATCTATTACATCGTTAGAAGATTGTATTAAGCCATTTAAGGCCTGCAATCTATAGAACGCTGAATAGCATATTCTTTCTAATATCGGATTCATACGTTAGGCTGACTTTTCACCTGACGCTATAACGCTGGATTTTAGCGACAAACTAGATCACGTGATCAAAAATGACCATTCAGATTTCACTTTAATTTTAGTTCACGTGATCTAGTTTGACGCTAAAATCCAGCGTCAGGTAAAAACGCCACCCTTAGGTATGGGGGAAAAAAAAAAGAAAAAAAATTCTTTTTTCTGCTATGTATCCAAGTAGTCATATCCAAGTTTTCACGCACGCCTTTTTCGCGAGACATGCGATTTTCCGCAATTTTATCGAAAAGGATTCGAGCCGAGGGGATTAAAAAAATCGGTTAAATTAAAGGGGACTCGTATACGCGATTCTGTGACGTGTAAGTATCGCGAGTGTGCCGGATCTCGTTCGAGGGAAATATCGCGGGGGAAATCGGTGCCAATTAACCGAAACCCAATCCGAACGACGTTGATGGGGGGGGGGGGGACGACGAATTCGCGTTTGGAATGATTTATCGTTCATCCGGGCACATCGGGACGTGCTACACGTGCGAGGCTTCGTTTACACGTGTGCGTGGGAGCACACGTGTATGCCCGGAGAGTCGTTAAACGGGCGGTGGTGATGGTGGTGATGATGGTAGGTGATGGTGGTGGTGGTGTTGGTGTTTGTGCGTTGGTAAGACGAGTGGAGCCCGACTCCGTCCTGACGTCGTGACGAGGATTGTGGTGGGAGGGCGGACGTAATAGCGACAGTGATGACGAAGTAATGGAGCCGAGGCTCGCGGAGGATTCGCGGAGATCTCATCGTCGGGGCATGCATGGGCTCGATTTCCACTCCGGTACCTCGCAGATCACGAATGCACCAAAGTCGTTTTGCATTCCGGTCGAATCGGATCGATATTCGCTCTACGTTCTACAGGGTGACCTGAAAGAAACAGAGCGTTGCGGGTTGTCAAACACGACGTCACTCTGGCAGTGTTATTTAAATTTTTTTATAACTAAAACGTAACCTCAAAAAAATTGAGTAACTTTTTAGTATAAAAAGTTTAACTTTTAAAAGTTTCATACTAAAGTAAATATTTGCTTATGCGCTATGGCGTATTTTTTATATTCGTGTTTCACTTATTTGTTTGGATTGAAATAAATACAAATCCGGCTAGATAAATGATTTGTTTATGGAAAGATTGATGTGTACTGGAGATTGATAAAGCAACGTTGTTTTTTTTTTTATGTCAATTTAATTTTCGACGTATTAATTCGATAATGTAATTAATTATGCAAACGACCGGCTTCTCTCGAAAACGCGTGTTGTTAGTATAAATACTTGATGTCATGCTGCAACTGATTCGCATTTTGTATCGGGCTTAATTTGACAATCGCCTCTGTTTCGTCCATGAACATTGCAAAGGTATTTGAAATTAGGCAAATATTTATGTTTATAAAAAAAATACAAAAAATATATCAAAAGGTCAACATAAATGACAAAGTGATATATAATATCGAGATTTCTAAATAAATAAAATGATAACGTAAAATTGATATAAAATTTTTGTAATTTTTTCATCATTAAAGTAATTATTTTCACATTGGACATTGTGAAAAATATTTTTGCTTCTTTAACAAATGCGTACAAAAATTAATATACGCAAAATATCATAAAAACATAAATGAAATATACGTATGTGAGAAAAATATATCAAATCCAATTTTAAAGAAAAATTTGTTTCTCAATTCAAAGAATTGAAAAAGTACTTTTTTTTTAAGTCTTTCATTTTATTTCATCTATTGGAGAAAGGTCTCAATGTTTGTCCTAGAAAAAAAAAATATGAAATTGTTTTGCAAGATTTCATATTTATGAGAGTCGTTAAGAGTCAACTGACGACTAAGTCAACTTTAAATTTCCTCAAAAATGTATATCAGAATTTATCATCCTCCTTTTTCGAAGTTAAACATCGCGTTAATATAAGACAAAGTCCTTTAATATAAGGCAAAGTCCCTCTTGCGCAAAGCTGCTGCTTCATTACTTCATCTTTCTCCCTCTCGCGAAATTAGCGCGATGAATTTTCCCACGGTGAAAATTTGCCACGAAACCTTAATAAGACTAGTTTCGGAATCCTTTATCCTCTACGGAGTTTGCCCTCCCGTTTTCCTTTCTTCATCATCGTCTACTTACGTTTTTCGACGACGGGTGAATCATCATCCCTCGGCTACTTCGCTCCCGAAAACTTCGTTCCGCCTTTGGCGGCGGCGTTCCGGCGGGTGTAAGCGTTTATTCCCCCAGCTCGTAACTCGATAACTCGATAACTTGCCTGTTATCCGCAAGGTGCCGAGTAAATTTAAGAGGCCGCTTAAAATTCTACGCCTCTCGCCAATGAGGTCCCCCTCTAGAGCCTATAGATAGATCTCAGCCGATTCGGACCGTTAGTTACCCCGAAGAGATTCTTTACGAGGCGCACGAGAATTCTCTTCTATCTGTTTTCCCCCCCCCCCCCCCTCCCTCCTTCCCCCTCTATCTTTTGAGACCAACAGAGATTATCGAGATATTTTGTGTGTCTCCGTCCCTCTCAGTTTTTCAGTTGCTAATAAAAAAAAAAAAAAAACAAATAAATTAGAGCGAGACAAGAAACATGAAGTTTTCTCGCCAATTTAAAAATTTGTGTACGCATTAACGATGGGATCGCTGAATAAGATTGCTTATAGTACTACTTCACCTGTCTCTCTCTCTCTCGGTCTACTTACTTATTTACAATTATTACAATTATTACAACCTTTCTGGATGAGATGAGCTATCAAGTGGGAATCAATTCGGTATATTGGGCAGGTCGCGTCTCTTAGCTTTGCGGCTAGGGAAAATACGAATTGTCGGGGAAAGCAATTCCTTCACAGATCTGACTCGGCAGTCTATAACTCCGCGAGTCGCGCTTGTCGGATTCGATGTAGCAGCAAAGCGATTCCACGACGAGGAGCGCTAGCGGAAAAGAAAACGGCGCCACGACGCTAGTAGACGCTGTAAATCACCGTCGAGGATTTACCGATCGCCGAGATGGCTTGTTCCGATCTTTGTCTCGCGACACTTATACGGGGTGTCCCTTTTATTACGTGCTCTTCGGTCGATTTGGGTCGATTTTTTTTTTTTTTGTGTGTGTGTGTGAACAAAATGTCGGAGCAGCTTTTTAAATAATACCTAATGACTGAAAGTAAAAAAAAAATTTTTTTTTTCCAATTTTTTCCAACTTTCAGCAAAGAAAAGGACGACAAAGTGGTTTTTTTTTTTTGATAAAATTCGAATTGCCTTTGCTTTATGATGAAAGAATTTTAATTTAGAATTATTGTATTTGCCACTGCAAATTTGCATTTTATTTGATTTTTATTTGAATGATTTGATATTTTTATATTTGAATTTTCGGAAACGGGCTTTTTGTAAGTCTGTGTGTTGAAGTTAATTTCTTCGGTATGTTTTTGTTCATAATGTATATTGATAAAACATTCATTTACCAGTGGAAATAACATCACCGTTGTACAATTTATTGGAATTAATACCGGTGATAACAATCGAAGAGGTAATCGAATGGAAGGGCCATGCCTGGCATTTATTATAACGTTTTAAGATATCAAATTTGAGGGCTCGGTTGATGGCCTAGTTAATGCAATTTAACGTATTGACGCATATTTATATGTGCATGCAATTTCGTCAAACGAGCGTTGCACAAATAAATTGATAGTGCACGCGATATATAGAATACAATAATTCACTTCCAAGTCTCGTTTAATTTTTGTTGAATTTATCGTAACGTAACGAGTTTGACATTAAACGGGAAGGAAATAGAAGATTAAAAAAGAGAAAGATTCTATTAAAGGAAATATTATTTTATGTATTGCTGAGTATTCATGCTTGTGCGTACTATTACAAGTATATTAAAAGCCTAGGAAGGACTTAAATAAAATTGTACTACGAAGAAGAAAACGTGCCACACGTGAAATAATTTTTAATTGAAAATTAAAAGTAGAAAAATTGTAATGCTCTGAAAAAAATTATGTAATGAAATAATTAATATTAAAATAAGCGCCTGTGGTAAAAGAAATGTAAAAAATTAGTTTTTTTTTTTTTTTTTTTTTTTAAATATATTTTATGTTACTTCTGGTAACATTTGTAATACTCATAAAACAGGCCGATAAAATGATGTCGAATCGACGAACAGCGTGCTAAAGAGCTGGCTGGTAGAATAATATTTGTCTACTATTTTAATGTGAGTCTCTGGCGACTGGAAGCTTTACATGTCGCCGCCTCGATATACTTAAATCGATTTAAGAGACGTCGGTGGCGAATCGGGCGATGGTTCTCCAATCGTTGGTCGATAATAATGTCCGGAAAAACGCCGAGGGCGATATAATAAATCGAAAATCCACTCGACGTGGGTGCGCTCCTGCGCCGTCCACGCACACAAACGCACTCTCAACGACGAGAACGTTTAACTGCATTCCAATAAATAACTTTTATGTGAATCGCGACCGTCGTCCCTCGCAAAGATTTAAGAACGGCGCGGTAGCTTAAGGAGACGAGTTCCGGGGTGACTCGCTCCGCGAGCTCCCTAATTTCTATTTCCGGCATGACGTCACGATTCCTCTCACCATCGCGAGCATCATCCCCCCCTCCCTCCCCCCGAGCGTCGCGGAAGTCGTTACGTGGTTGTACGAGGGTGACTTTTGTGTTCCGTGACGATGACCATGTTTTTTTTCCTTCGGATCGTGTTGGTTTTGGCTCGTGGGGGGGGGGGGGGGTGACGTCCCACGCCATTAACGCATCGACGATTAATAGCTTGATATAATTTTTATGGGGACGAGAACACGTCAAACGATCTCTTCGCGTCGAAGGAAGATTGCGATCTTTCGTAAATTTTAGATTAATCCTCCGAAGCAGAGGAGGATTACAGGAGGGTACCTTGTTATTTTTTTTTTTATATATAAAGTTTTATGTAACAAAAGTATTTCCTCAAAAAATGCTTTTTTCGTCAATTCATTTACCGGGTTTACCGGGTTCTCGCGGTATGGTCGAAATGAAAACTTGGCTGTAGTGTAAATAACGCCGCGAGGAGGATTGATTGAAGGGAGCGATGGTCAGTTTCGTTTTAGTTTCGTGAATGATGGTTAGATTTCGATAAACGAATCGCGAACGGTCGTTTGTCACTTGGAACCAGTTATTTGGGGAGGAATGTCGCGAATACCTATCTCTTTTCATGAAGTTATCAATCGTGCAATACGAGAAAAACACTAACGATATTTTGCATAAAATCAAGATTTTATCACCACTGTACTGTAATGTTAATCGCGTTAAAGTGTTAATCTCTCTATCAAGCATTTTAACGAAAAAAAAAAAGTCAAATGAAAAAATAATTTAATTTCTTGCTTAAGGCTAAATTCAATTTTAGCCTCTAATGATAGAAATTCTTGTTATTTAATTTAGAAAAATTCAGGAGTTCAACATAATTAAAATTCTATTTGGCCTATATAAAAGATGGAAAATTAAAATTGGAATTATGGGGAAATTATGGCGTACGATTAAATATCTCTTTTTATTTGGATTTGTAACAAAGGGGTTATTCCGGGGGTTGAATGCTTGTGCTGCTATTTGACTTTTAATTTCTAAATTTGCGAGAGAATCGAAAAAGGTTTGGTTTTCGCGGTTACGAACGACGCGCGATCCTACCACCCGATTAATTATTCGTATTTCGTAATTTGATATTCCGCGCGCGTGACCCAATATTCGTGCACAGCCGCGAAATAACGACCGAATGGTTTCCAAACGCCGCGAACAATAAACCGGATTAATGTCGCTCCATTCTTGCGGCAATTAATGTACTAGTTTTGTCGCGGATATAATGCAGAGGTGTCGGTAATGGAGAAACAATTAGTTAAGGGGGCCGATCGTACAGCCGATCGAATTTTATATCTTTGTCGCAATCACGGGGGGGGGATAGAAATCAATGGGCGACGGCAATAGCCACAACAATATCGCAGTTAATTGATTAACCGCGAGGTCGAATTACCGAGGCAACGAACTCGGAAATTCTTTATCTCTTTAATCGAAACTTTTGTTTGGCTGCGCAATTACGAGATATAGCGAAATGGAAACTCTTTCCATGTGTGTGTTGACTTTGCCTCCGATCATCGATTGTTATTTGAAACGTTTATGTAGTCCGTTTGTATAGTTTAAACGCGTTTGCGTTGTTTCTCGGATAGGAATTTTTAAAAAATTAAAACAGTCCCTAATTATTAATTAATTAATAAGTTCCTTTTAGCTTTTTAGTTTTAATATAAGGAAAGAGAAAATTGAAGAAATAATTCCCTTGCATTCCCTTGCGTTTTATTAGTTTTAAAATTCGACTTAATTTTTTAGCTTTATTTTTATACTCATTATTAATTCTGGATTTTATTTATCCTCTTTTTCAGGCGATCACCAATAGCGTATAAAGGATCGATACATTCTGTATTTGTGGCAAACGTTGGCGATTTTAGGTAAGTGATAAAATTGTTATACAATTATAATGTATCTATAAATATAAAGAGAAAGTACGGAATATTTGGCATCTCTTTAAAAATTTAAAGAGAAAATGCAATATATATCTCCTGACTACTGTTTCTTTATTTAAATAAGCGGTTCAGTTTAATACTGAGATGAAGATAATTATTTTAACGGGCAAAAAGATTAGACATATTAAAGAAATTAATCATAAATAATTTTTTGCTTAATTTGTTATTCGTCAAAAAACAAAAAAAACGGCCTTCTTCCCCTGCTTTTATTCCCGTCGACCCCCTCATTATTGTTTTCCGGCTGTGGACATGATGGAGGAAAAGCAGACATCCATTCGTAAAGAGCGGACGAAACATCTGGCCGAGGAAATTTAATTTCTAAGCTTTAGCTCTCTGCACTCTCGTTTAGCGCTAATTCCTCGCCCTTTGTAACTCGATAAAAATCGACAGCCCCCTGTCACGCCTCCTCTTAGTCTTTGTATCAAAGAGCAAAAAAAAAAAATGAAGGCGAAAAGGCAACGATAACGTTCGCCAGACCCTTTTCCACGCTGATTGGAAATGTTTGTCTCCGGATCGATCTATGATCCAGGTCTGCTCAGCATCCTCCTTCCACCATTCACTGCCTTCAGCCACCGGAATTTTCCCCGTACTACGAAAAGCTCTTTCCCGCTGAGAATGCTTCGATCGGTCGTAGGAGCAGCTCGCCAACTCTTTCCCTGTCTTTCTCTCCTTCGTTTATTGGCGGTTTCTGCTGAAAGCTCGAATCGAAAGTGCAAAAAGAAGAGGTGAGGAGGGGGCGGAGAGGAGGGTGGCGGGCGGGGGAAGAGCAGAAAGATTACGGATGTTTGAACTTATTTGTGTGTAAGGTTCGAGCGAGGGGTGGGAGGGGGAGCTGCGGGCGCGCCATCAATTGAAATGACCCGCCGTCAACGGCGTTTTTTTCGCTCGGACATTGTCTTTGAATTTCTTTGCTCCTTAAGTTTGCTACGAGCTACGGATTCTCCTGGACCTTTCCTTCTGGACCTCGAGATGGTGTGTGCGATTTACTGGATTAGCTACTCGAGAAAATTTTTCTCTTCTGTTTTACGTACGAAAGAAGGTGGAAACGCGTGATCAGACATTCGATATATAAATAGATTAATTTGAACTAATTCTAATGAAATTAATACGTTGAATTTTTTTAACGTTACATCTACATTTGCATACGACTACATTAAGTAGCATTTTTTTTTTTTTTTTTTGAGATTGTGGACAATTGTATACCGTAAAACGTTCCTCAAAGATGAGAGCAAACAAAAAATAGCGACCTGCGACTTCCAACGTCCTTTTCCGGCAAAGTTGGAAGACGCGAGACATCGAATAGGACGAACCGTCCGGAAGAGTGCATTCGTTTTCACGCGGGGATAAGAAACGCTAGAATTTTCATCAAAAGCGCTGTTTGCAAATAGCGAATAGATATAAAAAGCGAAGCGGAGAAAGAGAGAGAGAGAGAGAGAGAGAGAGAGGGGGTGTGGCGGAAGCAGACGGCAGAAAAGGATAAGAGGCGAGTTTGAAAAGGACGTAGGAAAAAATTAATTTGTCCGCGCGTGACATTCTTTGAGAGCGGCTTAAGCGAGAATTCCGCGAGGCAGGAACTACACCTCCGGCGAGGCTTTTGCATCTTTCTCTCCTTCCTCCCATTCCCGCCATCCCCTTTTGGCTGCTGTTTTTTTCTTAATGATCCGAAGGGGTCATTCCTCCTCGCCCTCGGGCCGACTAATGTCTTTGTCATGTTGACTGTCGACAAATCGCCCTTTGAAGCTCTCCTCCTATTCTACCCTATATCACCCCCCCCCCTCCCCCGGTTCGTATCCTCCCCATGTATCTGCCACCCTCGTCCCTTTCGCGTGCGCATACATCATTTCTCTTTTGAGTGCTTACGAAACTTAGTTTTTTTCCCCTATAAAGCGAGATAGGAAACAGAAGAAATGTGGAACGACAGCGGAGAAGGGAGCGAAGGGCTGGATGGTATCACGCGCATCCACCGCGAAAAGTCTCCACCCTTACTTCCCGAAAGTAGCAAGCAGGAAATCAGCAGCGGGCGAATAGCTGGAATCAGATTCTACCGGGCCTTCCTTCCTTTTTTTTTTCTTTCCCTCTTTCCTTTCCGGGGCGGAGTGTTTAAAGTCCGTGAAATGGGCCGTCTCCCTCTCCTCTCCTCTCCCCTCGCTCTGGTTCGCCGATTCCCTCGCTCTCTCCCTTTCACTTTCGCTCGCCCTGCAGGCTGAACTTGGATGCAGGGGATGCTCCTCGCTAATGGCTAGTAGTTTCTCCCGAGGCTTGAAGCTTTTTTTTTTTTTTGGCACCGAACTCGCGGTTGCCGAAAATTTTAATTGCGCCCTCGCCGTTAGAGCCTCGCCTCTTTATTTCGCGCACGCATTGCTCGATGTTTAAATTGTACAAGATGTTTTACCACAAGTTTGGTTTTTCTTTCAAGGAAAAAAAGAAAAAAAAAAGAATATGCCTAACTACGGAAGAAAAAATTATTGGAAAAAGTAATATAAATTTTTCTTATTACCACGTTGAGACGTAAAATTTACGAACATTTTTAAGATTCTGAAAATTACCTTTGATTTTTAACTTTTTTTGATATTTTTCACACGCGAAGCGAGGCTGTGAAGATAATCGTAAGAGAATTAAATATTTGAATCAGAGTGTACCACATAAGGAGAAATTAAACATCGTCAATCAAGGATGGTGCCTGTTATCCAAGTGCCGAGAAATATTAGTTTCTGTCCATTAGAACATAGTATCCTTCCAATTACGTTCTTCCCAATTACAGTCAGCCAGGTCAGGTCCGAATCGCGGGTTCATCGACCTCAGAATTTCGTATCGGCCACGGATATTGTTCTGAAATAACATCTGCCTGCTCAATCCATCTCCACGGCGGCCATGATCGATTGTGTTTCAGCCAGCCGAAGGAAAGAGACGCCGGATAATATCGCGCACCGTTCTTAAATTACGATTTATTTTATTTCGAACTTTTACAAAACAATGACTCATACTTTCGATCTAGATTCTTTCTCGAGTGTTCGTCTTTTCGTTTGTCAACCAATTTTTGTATTTATAATTTTAAAGTTGCAATGTGTATCTTGTTTGACACATAAATTTTTTAATTATAGACAGATATTACTTTTATTATTTATTATTTATATTCGATTAGAGTCTCTTTCTCTTTCTCTCTTTCTCTCTCTATCCCTTTCCGAAATATTACCTTTATATCAATTTATTTAACATTTTATTTTACACATATTTTTACATAAATTTTACATATACTTTTTAACTTCTAAAAATATTCGGCGATAAATAAAGATTAATTTACTTTTTAGATTAGCTTAAAATGGATATGTGGAAGAAACATTGTAACGAGAGTTTATTGAAGAGTCTAGATTTTAAAATTGTTTTATAAATTAATTGTGATCTGACAAACCAGAAAATAAGCATTATTTGTTTGGATTTTGCTTTATACGTTTGTGTAGTATAGAATGGAGATAACACAAAATCCCGATAACAGCTGATGTTCAATTAATTAAAAGTTTGTCGTATTTATTTTTACAATACTTTTATCAGAAATATCTCCGTTTTTATTTATTTTTATTTCGCCAAAACAATATCCTATTTTATATGTTTAGCCAATTCAATTGCACGGAAATTTAATTGAATGATTTTTTTATTGAATATTTTCTCAACTTAAGCTTTTTAATTTATTATTATCTTTAATTATAATTATATTAATATAATTAATTAGTTTTTAACACATCATTATGCGTTAAATAAATTTAATTAATTATTTTTTCCCTTTTTTACTTTTATCTACATGTACATCTCGGTGCATTAAAAATATTTGGCATTAATTAAATGAAATAATACAAAACATGAATAAAATAAAATACAATTATGTTTATCTTTAAGAGAATTATTTGGACAAAATATTATGTCATAATTTTCAACTTGACTGTTTTTTTTTTCCCCCTTCATTAAAGTAAAATAAGGGTGCAAAACAGAATGCACTAATGATTTCATTTTGAGCAATTAAATTAATTTTATAATTTTTAATATCGTGAATATCGGTTTTACATATTGTTTGACTAATGTTAAGAGACTATAAATTATTCCATTATTCCGTGCGAATGAAAACAAAAAAAGATTGAATCGTGCTCTTCCGGCTCCACCTACAGTCAACATGATCATGGGTCAAACGTTTGACCGGTAGAACTCTTCCGTAAAGGGAAAAATTGCGGCAGATATATCCAAGTCGTGCATATGCCATTGCGCATCGATCGGATCGTGAATAGAAACGCCGGTAGCTAAATCGCCAGTCGAGCAAAAATAGCGATCGGGTATGAAATACTTTCGCCACATTACTATATCGCGCGACATAGACGTCGCCGGGCAGAGATCGCACGAAATATCGAAATACACGAAAACGGGGAACGAGATGCGGAATAAATATTTCCACGCGAGGGAAGGAGGGAGGGAGGGAGGGGGAGAGCGGAGGGGGAGAGTTACAGCGACCGGGCCTGTAAATCCCTAACGAACCGAAAATATCCATATTTCCGACCGATCGGCAAAGCGTCGAAACGTCGCTCTTCCACCATTAGCGAAAATCGACCCGATCGAATATCGCGAAAGTCGAACGGCGGAGACCGACGATTGAAGCGTGAACAAGCGTTCACGTTTCGAAGCCGGAACAACGATGTAATCGACTAGAAGGTAGAATCTCCGTTATCGGAAGCTCCATTATTCGAATGTCCAACTATTTCAATATTCCACGTTCTGTTATCCGAATAGAATAGTTACCGTGTAGAATATCCTCTTTCCCGTTGAAACAGGAATATTTCGCGCGGTACTTACATATTTTCGAGAGCTCGACGTGTGTGCCTCATTTTTTTTTTTTTTTTTTTTTTTCAAGTTTGTCGACACATATTAGCAGATGAGCCGAAAAATCCAAATGGATTACCTACTTAGGATTTACCTACGAAAATGGTTTCATATATTAAAAAAAAAAAAAAAAAAAAAAAAAAAAAAAAAAAAAATGTAAATACCAATCGTTAAGTTACTTTTTTTATGCACACTACGTCAAAATAATAGTTTCTTTATAGAAGGTATATGATTTGATTTTTACAAAACGTTTGCAATTTTTAAATTACGCTGGATGTAAAAACGTAGAGAATTTTAAAATTTATGCATATTACTTTATTATTCTATTTAGAAAGTCAAGGACGACGTTGTAAAGTATGAATTTTAAATTAAAAAAAATTATACATATATATAAAATATACGTGTAAAATTTAGTATTGTACAAAATGTATTATATATTTCTAACACGTTAATTTTGAAGACGCATTTCTTATTTTTAGTTAAGTTCCAGAGTTTTGGACTTTTTATATTTAATTTATAATAATTAAAACAATTCTGAAAAGAATGCAGACTTGCATTACCGAACTTTTTCAATTGTGCCTTTCACCTTCTCGGAAATTCAAAAATTCAGAAAAAAGAAAAAAAATCGTTGATTTAATAATCGACATTTTCAATTGCAACTTACACTATAGACGTGAGGAGGATGTAAAGATGTAAATTTTTACACATTTGTTGCGACGTCGAATGAATCCTGGTGGAACCGTACGAGACGGAGGAGAGAAAAATGGTAAATCTGATTTCTTCTTTCGGATTATAAGCCTCACGTAGGCGGCGAAAAACAGCGGGGGAAGGTAACTAAATTGTAATCCCCCGGCAGAGGGAGGGATGTATTTCTCGGGCCGGCCGAGAACACGAGAACGAAATCGTGTGCCACGGAAATAGGTATGTATATCCACGGTGTCCGTGGTCACACACCACGGGGATTTACTCGTCGTTTGACTCGCCGAGCGATGCAAATCCCACGGAGAAAACGCGCGTACGTCGAGAGTAGTTGTATTCCACGGTATTTAACCACCGTCCGGCGAACGCAACTTTACGACTTCGCGATAATAATAATTCGAAAATGCGCCCGGTTATATTACTGTCGAAATATCGCACCTGCGCTGCCTATTAGTTCCCCTGTCAAAAGTTTCCTGTTTTTTTCTACCTGAATTTCGCCTCCCGAATAAAGTTGAGAGTCCAAATTTTCACTTTGATTGAAAGCGTAGCGAAGCTGAGAGCTGCATATCAAAATCAAATGTATTTTCTCGCGCCAGAGATTAAATTTTAAATACTAATATTCATTTCGCATTAATAAAATCCTTCCTCAACTGAAGAATTTACGCTAGAAAATAGCTCCAGAAAATGTATTCTTTTATCGTAAATAATAATATCACTTTTGTTTTATCGTCTTATGCAATATTTTTTATGCATTTATAATATTCGTTTTGTTTCTATTATATGGCTTATAAAAATAACAAATATTTTTCAAAAAAAATATATAAAATAATTTTACTTTAACGTGATAATATTTACTACGTGTATCGGTATTTAAAATGTTTACTTTAAAAGAGCATGCAATAAAATCGAAATTTTTGAGACTTTAGTTTCAATGAATAAATATTTGATTTTGCATTCGTATTGAATTTTGTAGTCGAGAGGCTAAAAGTGATAACGATAAACATTATGATAGAGCCATTTTTTTATAAAATAAATATATGTATTAAAATCAAGAAGTAGAAAGAGAAAAGCGAAGCGTTATATGGAGGGAGGAAATATCCGCGTCGATTGGAAAATGGAAAATGGAAAGGGGGGGGGGGGGCCTTTAAAGGTCGTGCTCTCGTCAGGCTTTCGAATTTAGAAATACCACTTAAAGGTCATCGATATTCCACGGGCGGCGGCACGGCTAATAAACGACGTGAAAAATTCACGACGAGACACGTGAATTGCCAATGTGTCTCGCTACGCAGATACTAAGTGCCTCATGAAAGATAAATATTTATAATCGTGTTGAAATAAGGGCTTCGGTCGTGCCTCTACAAATGGCGCCCCGAGTAATCTTGAATCCGTCGAGTCGACTTCATTACACGTTAAAAATTCGAGATTCAAGATTCAGCTGCGAAAGATTGGTTGTTTTTTTTTTTTTTTTTTTTTTTTTTTTCTTCCCCCCGTTAAGTTCTGCTTTAAATAAATGCATTAGGAGTTCGAAGTTTCGTAAAAGCAAGGGACTCCGAAGAAAGAGTCCCGTCGAGACGGGAAAAGGGGGATGTATCGAGGCTAAAAGTGATGGCAGCAAAAAACCACTCCATATTCGCGCATTCTTTCGCGCAAAGTTCCATGAACTCTCCGCGTGGGGGGCGGGGGGGGAGGGGAGGAGAGGCGATACTTTGCGGGACCGAAGTTCAATTGAAATGAAATATACACGTACGTCGTAGGCACGGGCCGCGCCGAGCACGTTTCACTCGCGTAAATACGTTCTTGAGTTTATGGCGAAGCGATGGTTATCGCGCACGACCGTAATTTCTCAGCTTCTGACGTTGAATCTGATGCCTTTAATGACTATCGCACTAATTACGTCGCGTTCGACATCGGTTGCGCGCCGATATATCGCGCGTCGCAATTAGCGAGACGGATCGTTTCCCGCGCGGGATAGATATTATCCTATGGCATTGCATAATGTCGGCCGATTAATAATCACTAGGCTAGGATACCGTTATTGATTGTTCGTTATATCATCGATATTATTAATGCGCGCGCGGGGCTCACCAAGCGCTTTTAGCGCTCCCTCGAAACTTTGTGTGTTTTGCAATCTGTAAGCCGAGCATAAGCGCGCGCGAGATGCACTTTACTGCTGTAACGACGCTTTGAAAAACGACGAAGATCGAAGCAAGCAGGCGAGGTAACACACCGTAAATTTTAACACGTTCTCGCGTGCGCGTTACCCCCTCTCCCCCCCCCCCCCCGCCGTAACGCGGTGGCCTGGCGTGTTAAACGCCGTTTTATGCGAGCATACGAAATTTCATCGACGATACAGATTTATGAATTACATTGATGAGTTCGCATTAAATCCGTTTTTTTAATTTAATTAAATTTTCGCTTAGCGAATACACATAATATGCAAGCAAAAATCAAATTGCTGCATATAATTTAGCTTCCACGAGTTTGTAAAATAATAAAACTGCAATTTTTTTTTTTTTTTTTAAGTGCATTCCTGTTCATAGTGCTTTCCTCAAAAGCATTGGTTAATGTGAAATGCAGCGTGATATCTATGAAATTTATAAATTATGCATATTTATAAATTACATTGCATAATGCGGTTATCTTTTTTAAATCTTTTTAATTAAATTTTTCCTTAGCATTAATACATTATGCATTTGCAAAAATCAAATTGCTACATATAATTCAGCTTTATCGAGTTATAAAACTTCAATTTTTTTAATTATATGGCAATAATTGTTTCCCAAAGACATTCGTTTAATATAAAATACAACATATTACCTGGGAAATTTATAAAGTATATGAATTTATGAATGATTTTACATTGATGAATTTGCAATAATTGCAGTTAATAGCATTGATACGAAAATCTGTTTTTAATTTAATTTTTGCTTAACGAATATACACATTATATATTTAATAACAAAAATTTAATATATATGATTTAGTTTCATCGAGTTGCGAAATAATAAAACTGGGGGGGTTTTTTTTTTAAAATACATTTTTTGTTATACGCCAGGTGTTTCCCAAAAATATTGATAAATGTAATGTAAAATACAACGTGTAAAATACACGAAACAGTCTACGAAATTTATGGATTATATCGATGAGTTTATTATATTTCGATAAATTTGATTGATACGGTTAAATCTGTTTTTATTTTAATTAAATTTTTGCTTAACGAATGTGCACATTGTATATTTAGTAACAAAAATTTAATATGCGTAATTTAGCTTCAACGAGTTGTGAAATAATGAAACTGCAAGTTTTTGAATGCATTTCTGTGAAATAGTAAAACTGAATTTTTTTTTTTTATATTCCTATTGGTGCAATAGGTGTTTCCCAAAGATACCGGTAATGTAAAATACAGTATACAGATTCTACGAAATTTAACTACTACTACTGCATTGTATTGTGAAGTATCGACGTGTATATCGAGTATCGAATACACGCATCAAAGGGAAGAGCGTCGCTCCCGAGTTCTCGAACTGAATCACACGCTCGCATTTTCTGGATTTTTATTTTTAAATAGCTCGCACACATCCCGCGCGCACGGGATTTTACCGTCGCGTTTATTCTGCCATTGAACTTTCATTCGCTTTGGCTTCATTTAATTGACAAATATAGGCCTTCCGGATGTACTCGTAATGCGGAGTCCATTGCAGTTGATTGCGCGGGAAAAAGGCAATAATAGATACAACAAAGCGCCGCGCGGAAAAGCGGTCGGATTTTTTATAATTAAGTACACGCCGTATTTCGAATGAAT
Source organism: Pogonomyrmex barbatus (assembly GCF_055798465.1). Taxonomy (NCBI): domain Eukaryota; kingdom Metazoa; phylum Arthropoda; class Insecta; order Hymenoptera; family Formicidae; genus Pogonomyrmex; species Pogonomyrmex barbatus. The sequence continues at coordinate 1,245,895 of NW_028297115.1, read as the reverse complement.
TTTCTGAAATAATTAAAAAACTGTCTGTTTAAAAAAAAAAAAAAAAAAAAAAAAAACAGAAGAAATGCGTACGCATAATCGCTCGTATCGTTATGCCCGTGCCCGTATGTGTTCCCATTTTGTTTCATTTGCGTTCACCACGATTCATTCGGAACCTCCTCTTCCTCTTTTTCCCTGTGGGACAACAGTTTCAAATTTTCAGGATGCGCATTCGCACGGGGTGGAGTTTCAGAGCAGTTTGGCCTGCTTTTTTTCGCTCTCTCTCTCTTTTTTTCCGCCGCTCTTTTGTTTTTGCCGTTGTTTGTCGCGGACTCGATTTCGCAGCCTCAGCAATCGTTGATGACAAACTCGCGCGATAACGTGCGGATTGACACGCAATATAGTCGGGAGACTCTTTATATATTCGCCCATTACGAAGATTAAACATTAATTTTTCTACTACTCTATTTTTTACCCCCTCCCCCTCTCTCCGCCCCATAATTTGGACATGTGTTTTAAATTATAGATAATGAGCCACTTGACAGATCTTTACTGCAAATAAAAAGTAAGAATAAATAATATTATTTCTTTTGCCGACAGCAGAGAGTTATTTGCAAGATGCATATTTAAAATGCGCATACAATAATTCTAATATTATTTTAAATCACACAGGCGCGCGCGCGTGTGTGTGTGTGTGTGTGTGCGTGTGCGTGTGTGTATGTTTTATACGCACAAACAATTCCCCCTCCCCTCCCCTCCCCCCGTTTGTTCTGAGAATAATTATTCTATCTAGCGTGTATACTTTTTTTTCTCTTTTTATTACATCTCCCAGTGCATTTTATGATTTTTTTTTTTTTTTTACTCTATATGTGTTATATGTTTTGTTTCGCGGCCTCGCGTATTACGGATTAAAAACGATAACCGGGGCATTGTTCGACACGCAAGTTGCACCGCGGCGTGCCGTAATTGGAATAATATTGGCACGGCGGCGAGTAGTGCAGGGCGAATAGACGTGTGCGTGAAACGCCCCGCGGGTGCCTCGCGGTTTCCGCGTTGCACCCACGGGTTTCTCCCGCGCGTGCATCGTTAATGGAAATTCCGGATATAATCGTCGTACCTGCGCCGGCTCGTTCTCGAAATGTCGCCCCGACACTCGGCCCCCTCCCCCCCCCCCTCCCTTGCCTCGTTCTCACCGCGCTAAACGCCGAGCCTCGCCGTCTGATTCGTATCTCGTGTTGACACTGAACACAGGTTGGTAAATTAAACAAATACAGTTTCCGCATACTCCACCGAATTAGCCGACGTTGTCGTCTAAGGTTAAAGGCGACGTCTTATCTCGTGAAGGTCTATACCACCGCGCGCGGTATTTTATCTGAAAATTTCAGCGAAGCTGTTTAACGGGGCGGGAAGAAGGGAGGGGGGGAGAGGGGTTGTACAGGAGCGGGTTTTACTTTACCCCACTTCGATTTTAATCACCGTTGCCGAGGAGGTTTCATCCGCGGAAGCGCTCGTGCGGTGGAGAAGAAGCGTGGTTAACGAACGAGCGCGAAATATTTGTTTAAAGGCCGGCCGTCCCCACGTGATTCGCGCGTTAGCCCAGTTATGATGGTAATAACTAACCTCCGCGATAAATGAAATCGCTGTTATTTCCTTAATATCGAGCGGCCTAATTCACGCCTCGCGAGGAAGAGTGATTTATCGCGGACGAGTTCGAAGGATTTAATTTCCGGATAGCCCGCTTAGCCATCGCGCCGCTTCACCTGCCCCCCCCCCCCTCCCCCCCTCATCTTTCCTGGCTCACTCTCCTTTTGGCGATGAATGATTACTTTTCGATTCGTATAGAAGAATGAATCCACCTTTGTTGCTTTTCTCCGTATCCCGATACTCTCCATACCCTCTCCCCCCCCCCCCTCCCCCCGCCGGCTATTATCGGTATAAATAAGTCTAATAAATTAATTGATCCTCCGCCTGGCTCCGTGAAAACCATCGTCTCGTTTCAGCCGTGTAACACGGCGTTGATTTAAAAGCGGATTTTAAAGCGGAAGCTCCAATATATTTGAAAAATTTCTTTCCGATAGGCAGCACGTGTAAAATCGAACGCACCCGCGTCGAGTGATTTAACTCATCATGGTTCGGGGAGCTCTGATATATTCTCGTTGTCGCCTGATAAATGAGTTTACATATTCATCCTGTCATTTTGACATATAAATTAATTTCACTTCGCAAGGTTTCAGTAAAATACATACACACATATCCATAAACATTTGAAATTAAAAGCACGAGATAGAGATACTTAAAGTGAAATTGAAACCAGAAAAGGAGGTAAATATTTAAACGAGTTTTAGAATAAAGGTGTCGAATAATAATAATCGTAATTTGTGTGACAGATAGATCTTTGGTTTTCACAAATTCCATTGGCGCGTACACATTTCTTAGGCGTGATACTCGAGATAAAAATAACTAACTCGAGATAAAAATACTCTCTACTAAGAGGACCAAGTTTCCTTTTTTATCAGCGCATGCCGAAAATTAATGCGGACACGTGGCGGTGATTAACTTGAGGAATATCGACAAGCGATCTCTCGACACGTTGGCAGACTAATTGAACGTTATTGCATTTTCTGGCGAGCCACTTGATGCGCACTATCCGAAATTAGTAGCCGACTAACAGACGATACGTCATTCCGTCTTCATTACCGTTCGTGGTTCGTGTTCGATCCCACTATTCGGCACACGTTATGTTTGTAGAACAAAGTTTTATTAATCGAGCGGGCAAAGATTCATGTTAAATTTACAGAGTAAAATACTTATGTGCATTTTTATTATTTATATTTCTGATGGGGGGGAGGATAATAAAAGGGATTTTAATCGATATCAATAATATTGATCATCGAATTGTTACAGAGCCACTACACGTTGAAAGTCTGCTAAACCAAAGCGGCACGTAGTTAATGGTAGTATAATTAATTAATTGGATTTATTTCATATTAAAAAGACTTTAACAATCAAGATCCTGCTTGCCGAGGAAATGCCATGCTTCGCGTTGTAGTTTATTATTTATTCTTCTCATATTTTTTTTTTTTTTTCTTATTTGTACGCATTTCCATCACCTATTTTTCTTACGCCACGCACAATTTGCAGTAGCCAATTGAAGGAAGACTCATTTGATTGCAACTCAGAAAATTAAAAAAAAAAACTAAAAATTAACATTTATCTTCAATTTTTATAAACTGAAAATAAATGTTTTCGAAATTGTGATTTTTTTTTTCATTTTTTACTTCAACTAATAAATTATATATTAATACACAGAGAAAACATTCTTTGGATTTCTTTGGATTTAATAAATTTCATTATTTCAGATTTAAAGAAATTTATCTTTTGAAATAGTCCAAACAAACCAATTATTGATTCAACAAATTAGATTGTTTGATTTTTCAAATTGTAAATAGCTTTAATTCAAATAAAATATTTGTTTAATAAATTTAAATAAAAAATAATGTTCTTTAGTATATGCTTCAACAATATTTAAAAAAAAATTTTTTTTTTTTTCATTGAAACAATACAAAATATTATTTAGTTAAAAGATAAATTTTATTTTCTTATAGTATCCTTTCTATTAAAGCACATGGTAAAACTTCAATCAAACAACAAAACTTTTAATTCAACAAAATAAAATGTTTAATATAAAATTATCGTTTAAATTTAATAAATTGAAGTCAAACAAATAGAATTCTAAAGCTAAAAAAATTTTTTTCCCAATAGATTCGTTCAGGATCATAATGATACTACAATTGTTAAACATTTGACTTTTTTAAAGATATAGATCTAAAGTCGACTTGCAAAAGATCTAAATCGACTTTTCTCCGTTAATGTGCCGAGGACGTAAAAGGGAGGCAAACCAATTTAAACGCGTAATTGGACTAGAAACGATTTAGTTAAGAGATAAAAAAATCTCGCTGGACGCGTATAATAATATAAGTGCTGCGAGCTTAGGTTTCTCGACCTCGTCGTGTGGAGGATGGTGATTCATGCGGATCTCACGTAGCATTATTCCATGTTTTTTGTATGCGTCTCTGAGTGGCGGAGAAAGCTCGCGGCCCCGAGTTCGTGTTGCTCGCAAAAATCGCTTCGAGTGCCCGATGGTCGATCGTGCGCGCCCGAGAAAGTTTGCGGCGCCGCTTTGAAAACTTTTCCGACTTGTGCTGGAAGTAGGGGGGAGGGAAATGAATGGCATGACGATCGACGAAGTAATCGCGTAATCGCAGGGGAAAGAATAGCGTAGCGAGAAAAAAAAAACAGAAGATAATAATGCATTATGGCCGCCATTTGTGATCGCGAATTAAGGGGGAAACTGAATCAACTACGATAGATGCCCGGGCTAAACGTTTGCTCTAACGGAACAGAAATTACAGGATTCTATTTATAAAGTTTCAGTAAGCTTGCGCATACGTTTTGTACATTATTAATAGACAGCCGCCATTATAGACATAATTGAGAAAATGTGAGAATGGAAGTGAGCTGAAGAATGGAGTTCTTTTGAAATTTGAAATTACAATTTCTTGATGATGGTTAACCGAAAGTTTCTTTTACCCTCTCCCTCTCCAAATGTATAATCTGGGTACTTTAGTTCATTTGATGATTTAAATGAAACTTCTTTGCCGAATTTGAGGTTGGGCTTGTATTTTTGCATGTCGCGTAAGATCAAGTTTCTTGGCAATTTCCATCGGTGAGCGGGAATTGCTGCTGGGAAGGATCTTTATTGTTGTGCGATTGTAGGTGTAAAAATAATAGAAGATACGGTGGTGAGAGGGAAAGTGCGGGGGTGAACGTGGCGACGAAAGCGATCGTTTCCCCTTGTCGACGCCGTCGTGGCGTCGTGCAACTGCATGACGAAAGACGATGCATTAATGTTTGAAGAGGGAGGGAAACTCGAGTTCAATTGTACATGGGGGTGCGTCTCGATGCCGAGCGTGCAGACAGAATGCTGGAAAGAGCGAGATGTATGCATATGTGGATATGCGTCTCTTTCTATCTCTCTGGTGTGTGTGTGTGTGTGTGTGTGTGTGTGTGTTGTGTGTTTGTGTGTTTGGTGTGCATTTGGCGGGCATTACTCTTGAATCATGCAAAGGCATCGATTCCCCGGGTTTCACTGAAACTAACCGGCCCGGTAGGTACGTCGTAGGGTCATTTTCCTATCACTTTTCCAAATACATCACTATTGCAAAATCATCTGCGTTGTGAAAGGACATGTTTTCATGAGGAGTGTAATTTACCATTCTTGCAGCAACAAATTTACAAATGTTAGAAATTTTAATTTAGAAAGAAAAAAATTTATTTGAAAATTAATTCATAATTATATATGAGCGATACGTATACATTTGTTATATATATATATATATATATATATATATATATATATATATATACACATATGTGTAAATACACAACACACACATACACATACAATCATAAGAGATAAGAAAGACAAGATATTCTGCAACATTTTATTTTATATAAAAATATACTACAACTTTTTTTTATTTTATAAATATTTGTTTATCTTAAATCGTTTTGAATTGAGTATTTAATCTAAAAATCCTAAGAACATTGACTCTTTATTCTTTATATAGATAATTTATTAAAATTAAAGCTGCAGTTTGAGAGATTCTGTCACATTTCGATAAACTGTCATAGCGATGGAAAACAATTTTAATGTATGAATTTTTTAACTTTACCTTGAATATTTTAATACCTGGCAAATAACTGATATGAGGTTTAAACTAAATACACAGCTAAATAAGTAATAAACGTGTAAAATAAAATATGTTTTTGGAGAAAATATTAATAAACATGCAAAATAAAATACGCTTTGAATAAAATATATCGAAATATTATATAATATTTCGCAGATATGTTTATGTTTTAAAATTATATTATTTACATTGAATCTGATAATGATATTTAATTTTACTAATGTATTTTTATTACAAATTTTTATTATTTAATTTTTTATCATAAATTTATATTATTATTACAAAATCTACACATAAGGATCAAGAATTAGTTTGAAAGTAAACTAAAGTCAAATTGACTGGAAAGCAACCCTTTATTTGAATTAGTCACATTTTTCTCTAATTTCTCTGAATATTAATTTCTCAATTTGTTAATATTAAATTATTCAATGATTTTTTTAGTACTTATCACGATAATGTAAAAGATTAATAAATTAACAGAATAACAAAATTTGCTATCTTATGATTATTTAAAATATGACACACACACACACACACACACACACACACACACACACACACACACACAGAGAGAGAGAGAGAGAGAGAGAGAGAGAGAGAGAGAGAGAGAGAGAGAGAGAGAGAGAGAGTTTAATATAAACTAATTTTTTTAATAATATTTTATATTGCGGATTAAATAAGCAATTAAAATTTCAAAATTTAATTTTCAAATTATAACACCAATTAAGGATTGAAGCCACTTCGGCATAACAGTTTCATAATTCTTGTTTCTCAAATTCTCTAATTACTCATGCGTATAATTAATTATCATGAAAGGCACTCTTGCGCGCGGGATGGGCCTTACTGGCCGCGGTTTTATGGCGGTCACGTAGACGATGCGCGGTATCGTCGTCCGTTGTCGTCATCCTCAACGGCACGTAATAACGCGCGCGGCGCGCGTCGCATCGCATCGCGTCGCGACGCCGACGCCAACGCCAACGCCAACGCCGACGCCGACGCCGACGCCGACGCCGACGCCGAAGCATCACAGCGGCGGATTAATCCTGATGAATTGCCGGACGGGATTGCGCGAAATTGCGCATCTACCGGGTGTGTCGCTTGAAAATCGAATTCGTCGACATTCTGGGCGTGCCATGTCGACAACGTCGTTGCTCTAATTAAATGGGCCGCCCATACATACTGTGTGGCACGATCGAACGAACGGACAAACGCGCGGAGTGGCAGCGTTCTCTTTCTCTCTCTCTCTCTCTTTTTTTTTTCTTTTTTTTTTTTTTAGGTGCAAAACGTGTCGCTGCTTGATAACGCGATAGTCGGGAATTTGTCGAGAACGACAGGACGAGCGACAGCGAGCGAGCGCATTTACTTGCAAATGAAAGCGGTGGACTTAATTAACGGCAAGTTTCGCGAAGGCACTGAATGTGAAGTCGCAGCCGTCGCAAAGCATTAATCTTCCCGGTCGTTAAAAAAAATTTTTTTTTCTTTTTTTTTTTTTTTTTTTGAGAAAGAAAAAGATCGGTTTTAACACATATCTCACCTGTTTATCATTAGTCATTCTCTGCTATACATGTATTCATATATGTATATATGTATGTATGCATGTATGTATACATGTATTTATGTATGTATGTATGTATGTATGTATGTATGTATGCATGTGCATATGTATACATATGTATATGTATATGCATATGCAACTTGACATTGTCGACAGAAATTGTTATATTACTGTTAACTATAGGTTTCACAGCTAGCTGTTATTTAGTGCCAATAATTAATAGCGAAATTAAACAATATTAATTATTTTCGCTGACCTAATATTGGTTATAGTTAATTATTTAGTAATGTTTATTGTTATTGTGTGTTCCATAGTAATTATCACCATAGGCATATGAAAAAACAATACATATATACCGCTATGAATTGATACAATAATGGCACATTTTAACTTAATTAACATCTTGATAAATATTGATACCTTCTCTTACGCGATTAAAATTATATAATACATTTTTATATTAAATTCCATTTTTAATCTCTCAAATTAAAATTTAACAATTTTATTTCTGCTGTTGTGAAGTTTGATATTTTAAAATTGTAATTATATTTGTAGTTCTTATTATGTTATTAATTATATTTGTTTTTACTTGAATTAAAATTATTATAAATATCGTTATATTAATTACATAAAGATTTCTCATACGTATAAGCAAACAAGTAATGTTATAATTACTACTAAATCGTCATTTTAATTTTATAATTAACTTACCCAAGTTCCTATTTTTTTCTATAAATTTTTATAATTATCTATTTTCTTATATTTATTATAATAATAATTGTATTTATTATAATAATAATTATACATTTTTTTTAGTTAGAAATCGCGCGTTTGTTATATGTTAAAAAGTTATTTTTTAAATATTTTTTTTTCTTTTTTTACAATCTTTTGAGATTATTTCTGTAGGGTTATTAGAAAACTTGTAGTAGTAATTACATGAAATCCAAGAATACACATTCAGCGCGATAGGATACGTAATTGGAGCGTTCAAACGTCAAATAGGGATTTTCGCAATAGAGCGCGCGCCATGATCGCGCCACGTCGCTAATTGGATCGCTGAGCTATTAACTCACAGGCAGGTAAGATTCCAGGTTAGCTGTTGATCCCGGCGAAGTTTCGCGGAGACGAGACGATGACGCCGGTAATTAGGTGATACATACTCCGTACACTCTCGATGTTTAAAGCCGAGAGATTCACCTCGCTCTCGACTATTAAACTCAGTCAGGGACTCGATTGATGGTCTTTCGTCCTTTATTTTTTTTTTTTTTTTTTTTTTTTTTATTATTATTTACGGAACACGTGTTGGCGCGATCCGATCGCGATGATCTGTAAAATAATAACGGAGATTATAAATCGGGGAACATTCAAATCAGGAGCGTAAGTAGATTCTCAATTTAGCCGGAGGGTGTGCTTTTCGCCGCGTTGCGGCGCCGATATTGATTCTCATATTATCTCAATAGGTCGCTTCCGTTTTCGATTCTACGTGATCCAATCGGAAATAGAAATAAAAATGGCGGAAATGAAGGATGCGCCTGAATATGAGATCTTTTATGTCTCTCTCTCTCTCAGGACGGAGAGAGAGAGAGAGAGAGAAGGAAGTGGATGATAGACTAATATTGGCATTCTCTCTGTTCTTTCTTTTTTTTTTCCCCTCCCTCCTTCCCTCTTTCTGTCTTGGATATTCGTAATCCGGCCGTTAATTCAGACATAAAAATTGGAAAATCGTAACGCGAGTTACGATTTGCGCACAGGCTCAATGTGTCGCGGATATTATATGACGTATCACGGTCTAGGATGTGTGTGTCAGTGATTCATTGCAACTGATGTGTCGTTTTGTTTTTGCTAAATATTAATCCGCACACCTCTCTCTCTCTCTCTCTCTCTCTCTCTCTCTCTCTCTCGCTCTCTCGCTCTCTCGCTCTCTCGCTATGTATCCATCTGCGAGCTGTGACTCGCGGTAAAATCTCTCTGCAGATATTCGTTCGAACAAAAATATTCTAGCCGGTTGCATAGAATACATTTGCACGTTTCCTTTGTACCGAAAAAAGTTAGTTTTCGATTTTGAGCGTGTTAACATCCAAAGTGTGAAAATTCAAAAAATTTGAAATTAACATTATTTCTTTGATCATGTAATACTTGATATTTGATGTTTATATTTTTCATTATTTTTTTTTTTTTTTGAATCTATTAACTTAGATGAGTCTTCATTTAGAGATTTTTTTTTTTTATATAAACGGAGAAGTGTCTTTGTCAAGATTTTTTTCACACGACAAAAGTTTCGTGCTGAAAAGTTCGATCGAGATGTGAGTCGAGTTTTAATTTAACTTGAATTTTTGATAACAAGATTTATTTGACAATAAGAACAGCATTTGAAATGGAATGTGATATATCATTCTTGATTATCAGATTTTTATGTATTGCGAAATTAAGTTGATTAATAGGCGAATCTTCGTAGGAAAGAAAGGCAATCTTTCATCGTATCGTTCCTAAGGAATTAGTAGAGCTTACAATGTTACCCGGTTAAAAACAACTTCGAGGACAAAGATTACAAATTCAAATTTTGCTCTCCTTGCATTATTTTGAATTTTTTACCGGAGAAATATTCTCTCGGTCTAAGAGACATCTCTGTCTATCTCTCCTCTGAGAGGCAGCGATATTTCTGCATTAAAATATTCTTATATACTTAAACACAACATTAACATTATATCCATGCTCGATTTGCGTTATCAAATATTCCTCCCTCTGTATATAAGTGTCATTACTAGTTATTCTTATTTACGACGTAACGTAGCACGTTCAAACGTTCAACGTTGAGAACGTAGAGTTTCGATTTAGTAATACTTCAATTTAATAATAAACCCTCCTTGGGGGACTATCTCTTGTTTGAATATTTCATATTTATCGTATAACCATTTTCGTGACACACAGAGTATGAATCGTCGTTTTGATTCCATTCATGCGCGATTCCAAATGCGCGTATCTTACGGGCGGCGATCCCCGCAATTACGGCGACACCCGCAGCTAAACGCCAAACCCGTCCACGTTTGATCGAGACGAGTGGGGACGGCTTGTTAACCACCACCGCACGTTCACGCAAGTGAACGCCACTCGAGGTCAAAGGTTCACTTCAGCCTCCGGCCGCAATTGCTCGCCCGTGTGGCCGGAAGTCCGCGAGAGGATTGTAAGAAGATCATCTCTCCCTCTCTCCCTCTCCCTCTCTTTCTCCACGGCGATTCGACTTTTACGTTCGACGGAATTACGAGCTTTGACTCGGGAAACTCCTCTCATCCCCGCGCTTTTAATCCCGCCCGATCTCCTCTCCTTTCCGAGCGAAAGACGCTGATATGATGCTAATATTGCAGGACGCAGAAATATTTCGAAAGCGAAAACGCTCGCTTTCATATCGCCCGTCGAAAAATATAGTTTGAGATACCTTTGAACTCTCTCTGTTCTCTCTTTTTTCCTTCCTCTCGTCGAAGTGATAATCTAAAAAGATTTCGAATGTGTGAGAGAAGGGATTTATTAATATATAGGATATTTAACATATTTTATGCATCATTAAATATCATTACTGTGTTCGTTGTGTGACATTGACTTACAATTATTAAATAATGGCAATTAATAAATAAGGAGATTCCTTTGTTATACTTAGTTAAAAGGATTTTTATTATTAAGATTTAAATACGGAGAGAATTTCCTCAAGGAAAGTAGTAAACGAGCAGATTTTTCATCCGTAGGGGAAAAAGATCCATATATATATATATATATATAGAGAGTGGGAAAGCGATGACCGAAAATTTACGTCATTGATTTATTTCAACGGGCGAGTACGCGAGAAATTTAAGATAATTTTTCTAATTTCCGGAGAAAATAAAACGGCGAGATACGACTTCTTCGGAACTTGGAATCATCGTGACATATTCCGTAGTTAGGTAAATTTAAAGTCTTCCGCGCCCCGCGAGGACGAAGAATGGGAAATTAGTCGAGCTGGTAAATTAGTTTCCTCGTGCACGTAGGTCGTGCGTAAGTAAAGCTAGGAAAAATGTAATTAACGGATAATGCGGCAAGCAGCGCTCGTTTTTTCGCTTCGCCTCTCCCCCCTTCGCCCCCCCCCCCCTCCGCCTCTCTGGTCACTTTGTTAAAAATACATACATCGATGTATATAAAGTGTCTTACGCGTTACAGGATAATCCGTAATCGAATAACAGATTGCTGACATTGTTTATGACTAACTTTAAGCACCGCCGATTATTAACTTTATTTTTTTTTTTTTTTTTTTGTACGCTTGTAACGCGGCACGAAAATATAATTAATTAATTTTTCGAAAGAATTAATATTCATAGTATTAATATTCATTGTATATTTCCAGCTTTATAAGAAAACATCGTGAAGGAAAGGAATGTCCTTTTTTTTACAACTTGTAATTTATATGCTTCATATTTTCTGTTCTCGAATCAAATATATTATCCCTATATATATATATATATTTACTGAAAATACTGAATACCTTCTTTACTTTAAATTTTGGAGGAAGAGGAATAATTTATCGCGTTCGAATGGTAGAAACGCGATTTCGGCGTTGATCGGCGGTTTCTGGCGATGCCGAACAGCGGCTTGTCCGGCGCTACATTCGGTATTCGGTATTTCGGAAAAATATCTCTCTCGGAAGCCGGACATTCACTAGTCGACAAGCCGTAAATCGATCGGCGCGTATGCGCCATAAGCTTGAAAATTCTCTCGGCGTTTTTCAGGCTTTCACTCGGAAAAGCGAAAAGGACCGGCGGACCCCTTGAATCAACAAATCTATGTACCTATTTTCATTTCGTATTTCACCATGTACGGCACATACGTTCAATCATTCCAAGTCTGTTAAAAACGCGATATATATACACATTGCGTAGTATACTAATATTATAAAAAAAAGAAGACTACTTGTTGTTAATTTTTTGCAATATATACATTTTATACACGATTTCATTTCTGAGTTTAACTTAATTTTTCTATCACAATATCTATCCTTCCTTAGCTAAGAATATTGAAAAACATCATTATTTATCATAACTGAAATTAATTAAAAATTAATGGCCTTGTTGCTTCCCTATTTGTTCCCGAAAGTTTTTTTTTTTCAATTATGTAACTTGGAAACTATCGATAGAACATTTCTGGAAAAATTGGATTTAAATTTTAATCAGAGTTAAAGTGAAATTAAAGTCGCGAATTTTTATATGTGCATATAAATATAATACACTGTTATAAATATTATATCAAATAACAGAAATTTTTTTATAAATATATATATAAAAAAAAATTAAGTAAATATCGTATACGCACACTTCTCTCGTATATCTTTATATTTTTTTATATTATTGATTATAAATTAAGATTCTTTTACCGAATTTCTTGCTCGTTAAATTGGCAAAAATTATAAAGTGCTATCATCTGCAAGTTATTTAATGAATATTTAACGACCTTAACGACGAGGGAGGAGGGGAGGGGGGAGGGGGTCATCTGTACCGCTGAGTTCTCGTCTGTCGTCTCTCTCTCTCAGTTAGAAATTCTATTGTTATAAAAATTTATAGGGTAGACTGACGCATCAGTTATCGCTCGTTCCCCAACGAATTTTTGGAAAAAAAAATGTTCCACATCGCGCTGTGGTGTCAAAGGTTTGCGCACATTGTGGTCGCACACATTGCGCATGTGTGTACGTATGTGTGTATATGACTGTATTGTATGCATATCTTGTTGTTATGCATGCGTATCGAGGTCGAAATTTCGGCTAAAATGTCGAATCGATTTCGGGGTAAGTTAGGGTGAAAAACGAGCGCGGTTACGTGATGATTACGTAGTGGGGTTTTTCGATATTAAAGCTGATATCGTGAGATTTGCACGTACACATTTATTTTGCCATACATTCATCACGAGTAAACACTAGATGTACCGTTTAATCCCTTTGTTAATATAAACAAAAGTTTAATACGGTACAAAATTTATAATAATAATAATCTGGTGAAGTTGAATGAAAGGTAAATAAACTTTGATTTAATTTTGGTATCTAATAGTATTTCGGTTTTAACGTTATTAATTATTAATGAGCTAATCAATATCATTTACAATTACTGTTGTCGGATATATAATGTTGAGAATAATATATCAATTTAGAATGTGTAACGTGTTTAATTTAAATATGCATGCAAGTTGTACGGAGTAAAGTTCAAGTTTTCTTTCTCTGGCATTTTCCTCTTTACCTTTACATTTTCATCTCTATTGTTATTAACAGAGGACGTAATCTTTTTTTAAAGGATTGAAAATCTCTTCTCTATATCTAATGTAAATCGTTCGCGAAGGGCGTAATCACTGGCTCTTTTCTGGAGATAAACCAACCTCTTTGACTGGCGAGCGATAGATCACCACGTAACAATTAGTGTTACGATGGTAATTACGCGAGAAGCTAATTACTAAAAGTCGAACCGCGCTATATCGGCGGCTTGTCAGCGGAATGAAACGCGAAAAGTTTCAACATTGTTCCCGTAACTCGCTTTTTCTACCGTTTTTCCATGGTTATCAGACCTTTCGCAGAGCGAACGGTGAAAACGCGCGAATGAATTTTCTGCATCTCCACGACGATGAACACTTCAATTTGGTATAAAATGTGTCGCCGGTGAATGTTGCCAGAATTTCCAATCTTTTTCGCATATCACAAAAATCACTATCTTTCATTCATCATAAGTTAAAAGCAAGTTTGTGTTAACATCAATTAATTAAAAGACTGAGAAGGTTTGAACAATGATTATTTAAACAATGCATTTAATTAAAATGCTCGATGCTCCCAGGTTCTAATTTTTTGTCGAAAATTTATTATAGAGGAAAAGTATTTACGATATTTTTTTATCTACACAATATGTACGAGATTTAGTTATATTATTACTAGCTTACTTGCTTCCAAAAAGAAAAATTGAAATTCCTTCGCACAAGCTTCGAACGCTTTCCGATATTATTGCCAGTCCTGAAAATATAGAGTTTTTATATGTGGTTTATGTCACATATAGATTTTCAGTATTGACAGCGTATATCGAAACACATTTATTGATTCAAAAGATTGATTAAAAATAAATAATATTCCTACTCTATTGTGATTTGCATACTACTGTTTGTTATGCGGTATTGTTAATGCTACGCATTTCATGAATATTACTTACGAGATCCACAACACAAAAAGAAAAAAATCTATAAAGGCCTCAAAGAATATAATATTTCAACTTTTTCTCTATCATCTGTTTTATTTCCGTCATCGAAATTTCTTTTTTTTTTTATTTTTTTAGATCTAATAATTATATATTTAAATCATCACATTTGGCCAGTGAAACTTGCAATTACTTCCTAATTCATTGTATCGGTTCAGCGAATCATAAAATTTGGTACACTCGTTGATTAAAATATTATGTTTTAATTCTCGCTGAGCAGAATCGCGTAATTCCATTTATTACCACCAATCGGAATTCTATTTCTCGCTAATGAAATTGTATTGCAACATTACAAATTATCGGCAATGGAAACAAAACAAATCTTATTACGCGGCGCCATATTATCGCGTGATTACGGCGCTAATTATGATCGCGACTGTTTCATAATTTGACCATTCAATATCAAAATAGATCGCGTTGAAATTTACAGTGATCCAATTTAAAAGAACAATAATATAATTTTATTTTACTAATACTAATTTTAGTTTTGCTAAGATATATTTCAGTGATATTGCAATCTGTCTCATTAGTGCAATATACTATCATTATTACAACATACCACGATATTTTAGAAACAGTATTATCTAAATTTTAATATTTTTTGGTGATTTAAAAATTTAGATTATTAAGAGTTACTGATTTGATGTGACATTTCACTATTACAAAATACCTGAAACGTGTGAAAATGCAAAAAGCTATAACGCACTAGTGTATATCCAATACACAATATTTTTATATTTTGTGAACCATTTTGAAATTCACACATTCGCAAAAAAGGACGAAGAAAAAGGACCTAAAAGTATCGATCGCGAAAACTTTGTATCATAACCAAGTAGATATATGTTCTCCTTTGAAGTAACAAATTACTTTATAAAGTATTTAGCGCGAAAAAGTTCGCTAGAACTCCGAGATAGCAGAAAAGGACAAAGAAGAGGGAACATGAGAAAAAAATTACGATCAAAAAATCTGTTTTATCCTCCTTTGCTTTATTATTAAATACGTTTAACTTTTATTTTGAAAAAAAATGTACATTTTGAAGCTTCACATTTTTTTGATTAGAACTGCCGATATAAAATAGTTAAACGTAAGCATTTTTCAACAATGGAGTTAATATTATAGTCTATACGAAATCGCTAAAGCGATTTTGAATATTAATTTCATTATTAAAATTTTCCTGTGCCATTTTGTATAAAAAAAAAAAAAAAAAAAAAAAAAAAAAAAAATTCATTTTGCGGAATTTGTTCAAGGACAAGACAGTTTGTGATTTAATTGTATATAATTACTACTGAAATACTACTGTAATTCTATATGTATTAAGCGTTTAAGTTACAGCAATCATCATCACATATCAATCGTATTAAGCGAAACAATTGCCGTTGCACTCGCAACAACAGTTCGAGTAATTGTTGTTGTTGAAATTGATGTACGTATTTCAAAAAGCTGTTAGTTAACCGTTGTTCATCAGACACGGATTATTAATGTAATTTCGAGCTAGTAATGTATACATTTTACGGAGTGGCTTTTATCATCGATTTACTTTTTTTTGTCGTACACAAAAATACCGCGAATATCGACGGAATGGCGACCGCGTTTTTAGCGTAGCCGTCGGAATTGTTGTTGGCTTCTATTAACGCGACGCGTTAATTACGCGGGACAAGGCCGCGCGTTGTAGCGAGAATTCTGTTTAATTCGCCTGTTTAGCCTCGGCCTCGTGTCGTCAGCCGCAGTGTTCTCTCTCTTTTCCAGTCGGGAAAAGCCTACGAGAGGCGCGGCCACAATGCCCGGATCTCTCTCGTAAACTATGGAGAAGTACCGATATACCCATATCTTATTTTCCATTCCATGTAAACCATTATATCCGCCGGCTTTAGAAGCATATTGTGGAAAACGAGGGAGATGAGTCGAGGGGAGGGGGAGGGGGGGACGACGACTTGGGGTAAACTCTCTCTTCACGTTTATGCTGCGAACTCGCCGTCGGTATCCTTATAAATCGCGCGGCTTCTTTTCACGCGGATAGAAAAAAAAAAAAAAATAAAGAACCGCAAGAGAATCTCTCTCTCCTCCCTTTTCCGCACAGATTTCACGCGGTGTTGAGGGGGACGGGGGGGGGAAGGGGAAGAGGGCAGCGAAGGCGGGGAAGGAGATTCACGGTTCGATGGGCCGAATCATCCACTTTGCGAGTAGCGAACCTCCTTCGAGGACGCCGGTAATGTTTGAACAGAGTCCGCGAGCTGACGAGCGGAAGTTCGATGCGCCGTCAGCGCGCTCGCGAGCCCCCCCCCCCCTCGTCGTCGTCTAAAATAAAAACGCGCCTCTTCCCGTTCTCCTCCCCCTCCCCCGCTTCCCCGCCGCCGCTGCAACTTGAACAAATTATCCCGCCCCCGTGCGCCCGCGGCGAAAGGAATTTTCAAGCGGAATAAGAATCCGCGGGGGACTTGCAAGCGATATCGCCGTCTGATTTGCGATTCCGCAAATGTAATTGTTCGATGCGGATTCTTCGTGCCTCCACCGTGGAAAATGTTCTCCACGGAGAAAGTTGGGACCGTCCGGAGTGTACGATCGTCGTCGTCGTCGCGCCCGACGACTAAATGACGGGATATTATGGCCGACATCAATTTTCCTTCGGGTTTCCTTTGAGTGACGGAACGGAGTCGCGAAGTTCTATCGGAGATAAACTTTGAGCGAGGTGATGTAAATTTAACGACGAAAATCAAGCGCGGGAATGAAATTATTGGGACACGATAAAGCTATTATGGACCCAGATTGGATTTTGAAAAACACGGCTTCAGACGGAGAGCACGGGACGCAAAAATCAGATTTGTATTTATCTCCATTAGAGCGAGCAACCCGAGAGAAGGTTATAGTTACGGATATTTTTGTAACTCTGTCTGGAATATTCGAAATGATTTATATATTCGGCAAATTTGTTGGGGATAATTTTACGAGAAAAACTTCTCTCTCTCTCTCTCTCTCTCTCTCTCTCTCTCTCTTTATCTGAGATTAAAATGTTTCACGTATATTCTTGCCTTTTTGCCGTCTTGTGCGAACCAACCGTTACCGATTAATTTAAAGTCGCAAAGTGTTTTTTTTTTTTTTTTTTTTTTTTTTCGTTTCCCCGGAAAGTAACTCCGGCTCTTTATTTCGTCGCCGGGGGCGAGTGGAAACGGTTCCGCCTTCGCAATCTTTTCAACGATGACGTCCCGATGCCTTTGATCTAGGTGCCGGATCTTCGACGTTTTCCTTACTTCTCCGCTCCCCCCAGCTTTACTTTCGGGGTTTCGAGAGACGAGGCACTCGAAATATTAAGGAATTCTTGAGACTGCGCTATCACGGCGCGGTGCACTTTACTTAAAGAGGAGAGACAGAAACGTATCTTTTAAACATTCAATACAATTTAAATTGCGAAGAATATACCGAAGAGAAACTGAAGAGAAAAAAAAGTGTTACGAGGAGGAGGGATTTTCAAGATGACGCGGCGAATTTCTCGAGGATGACTTAAAAAAATGGAACTCGTGACGAGAACACCTTGCATTTAAGGGTAAGATCGATTTCTTTCGGATTTTCCGTGTGTTCGAAAATCCGAAAGGGGCAAGACGGAGCGTGTAATATAATCGAGGAATTGTTCTCCTCGGTGTAATAATCCTTTCTCCTCTCTCTCTCTCTCTCTCTCTCTCTCTCTCTCTCTCTCTCGCTTCTGACGTTCAATAGCGCGGCATACGAGCTGTGCGGAATGTGTCGTGTAGTCTCCGCGCGCGCTGATGTAAATTACGGCCGGCCTCTAGCCGGGAAACTCGATGTAATTTCCCGACGGTGACGATTAGACGCGCGAAACACAGGACGCGAATTCTCCCAGAAGGGGGATAGCGACGTGACAAATCCGGCGAATATTCGGCGAAATATGCGCGCCATCGGGACCACGACACGGGGCGAATGTGGAGAGAGAGAGAGAGAGAGAGAGAGAGAGAGAGAGAGAGAGAGAGCCCTCGAAAAAGCGATACGTAACACGTATGCCTTTTCTCAATCGCAATTTACGGTGTAATTAGCGAGCGACGTGAACGACATGAACCTCCTATCGCTCTTCGAAATCAGATAGATATCCATCTTTAAATGAGACAACATATTCTTGATGCGTGAAAGGAGCCGAGTAAGATAATCGAAAATCCCCCCCCTCCCCCCCCGGGAAAATAAATGTCGATATGCCATCGTGATTAATAAGCGTGCCGCTTAGCTTACCTCTTCGTTTAACCTACCGGCGGATTAATGGCCGAATTAATTACGGAACAGGGGGCGAAGTCCTGTTTTTTTTTTTTTTTTTTTTTTTTTTTTTTTTCCATCCTCGTCCTTCGTTTCCGATACAGATTGGACGCAGTTAACTGATCGGGGCGGCGAAGAGAACGAAACTTCCAGGATATTGAACTACGTAAAGGAAAGTGAAGCTTAACGGTGAGTACAAGAACGTTTGTCTTGCAGTCTGAGCATGAAATAAAAGGGAATTCTGTATACAGAACGAGTCAACAATCGTGCATTGAGAAACAAAAATTTAAAAAGATAAAAAAAAAAGAAAAAAATTAGATCAGCGAGGGAACTTTTTTA
The DNA here is from genome assembly GCF_055798465.1 of Pogonomyrmex barbatus. NCBI lineage: Eukaryota > Metazoa > Arthropoda > Insecta > Hymenoptera > Formicidae > Pogonomyrmex > Pogonomyrmex barbatus. The sequence continues at coordinate 1,226,774 of NW_028297115.1, read as the reverse complement.
TTTTTTTTAATGTGTTCTATAAAAAAAGAAGTTATAAATTTTGTGTCATTTTTAATATATACAATATATAATATATACAAATGCAAAAATTGTAATTCATGCTCACTATTAAATTTCTAATAACTTTATTTTATTAGTAAATTTTTTTTTACCTTTTACACTTACAAATATTTTGTTTTTTTTGTAGAGTGGATTAATTTAAATTGTAAAAAATAAATTGCAGGAAAAGCTAAAATATCTTATACTAATAATGTATAAAATTACTTTTTTGCATGATACATAGCTTTTATATGCTATGTGAGTAATATTTCATTTTTATAATGGAATACTTCCAATCCGTATTTATATTACTTTTATAAAAACATTTATTGAAAAAACTACTTTCGTTATTATATTGTTATAGTCGGATTGTTACGGTCGTATAGAATGTTCACAGAATATTTGAACAAAACTGGTGCGCGTGTGTTTTCCGACGAATTTACCTCTTGGTGAATTCTAGTTTTTTTTAAAACTACCAATTTTTGGGAAACAAGGAAGCGAACACATGCAGATTGAAAGTGACGCTCGGAATTAAATTAAATCAAGCTCGTAGCTACTTCTCCACGTGATTTTCGCTCATCGTGCCAAATATGTAGACTTCTACTGGAAATTCCTTCTTGCCGAAGCTAATTAAACTCGAACAAAGACCCATAATTAAAGCCAATCGAGTTTAGCTGTCTGTTTTAGACTGTATTTAGAGTATAAAGATATTTTAATGACACAATTATTTTGCAATCGTCCGATCAAATGTAAAACCGTTAAATAATTTTGCATTTAAAAGGCTTGCTTTAAAAAAAAAATTTTTTTTTTTTTATGTTTCACGTATGAAATTACTTGGCTAATAAATTGATTTCTCATTGTGCGATGTTTAACGATAATAAATATTAACCTTTAGGGTAAGTGATGTAAGAATTAATCTGAGAAATGGGTTTGTTAAATCTAAATAATAAGCAAAATTTACGAAGAATTTTACTCGCCTACGTATCGCGAGCGAGCGATACATATTTTACGGTACTTTAACGGTGTGCCCGCATGCGGAGAGTCTTGGTTGTTTACATAACCATGACTTAAGGCGAGAGATTGGAAGGAGCTGTTTGTCCAACTAACACAACCCTTGGCATATAGATAAGTCGGGCAACAACTACTCGGACGTATAAATAGCTCCTTGCCTAAGTAAAATAATCTCATCGGCATGCATTACAGGCAGCTGACATGATCTTTTTTCAAGCACGAGGCAATCAATTAACCCCTGATTCATATCCCACGCTATAATATTTCACTACGGATGGAGTACGGCGCGCGATCAAGTACAGTATGGAATTAAGCTTTCGAATTAAGTTAAACGAAGTTTGCATGTAAAATATTTAATTAATAATCGGAAATCGGAAAAATAATACTGGAGAAATATTTTGAATAATATTTTGATTTCCTAAGAAACGGATGTACAACGGAATATCTCTCTCTCTCTCTCTCTCTCTCTCTCTCTCTCTCTCCGAACAATTTTGCAACTTATCCACCTGTGACAAGACCGCGATATTTTATTTAACCTTCCATCAGCCACCATCGGCAGAGATCCTTCGATATTCTTTGATGTTGCATTATCCACAGGGGATTTAATCAGCCGCAAGTAATTCGGCAAAAGCGCCGAGCAAAAGGTGTCACCGCGCACGGTGGTTTCGGCGGAAATGAAAGGTCTCGTGCATTCCCGGTGTATATTGCAATTGCGCCGCTTTGTCGCGTTGCGTGTGTGTCGCGGACATGGGGATGAAGTGGGTATCAGCCAAGGGTAGTCGATTTAAGAGTCGTCATTAACGCCCGAAGCGAATCGCGAGTGTTGTTGACAGGCGGAAAACTCGAATCTTTAATTTTCAATCGTACGAACGACTTTATTTTAAATTTATCTATGTAAACAAATTGTCTAAATTAAAAGAAACGTAATTCTGCTCAAAATTATATTTTCAGAAAAAAAAAAAAACGCCCCTTTCTTCGTAAATAATAGTGAAATGTGTTAATTTATAATTTCCAAAAAGAGCCAAGTTAAACAAGTTTTTCTCATTCTTGATACGAATTCCACATGGTAAACACGTATTAATGTATAAGCTTTAATTTTGTAAAAACATACTACATATAAAAATATGTCTTGATATGAAAAATACATTTTTGTTGATAATACAAACGAATTCTCTCCATTGTTTTAAACAGTTTTTTTAATAATTTACCTTGTTAAAGTTTTTTAAGGTTTCTTTCTTTAAAATATCCTCTGTGCGTTGTTGGTTTGTGAAAAATATTTAAGTGTTTTTGAAGATTTCTTAGATAGTCTGCGGTAACTTAAATTCCGTCCTTTCTAGATAAACCTTTAAAAATTATATCCGAGAGATGTTAAGATATTTGATGACGACAGTTGCTGAGAAGCAGAAGCACTATTTCTTCCCTCGCGTTGCTCTCTCATTACTTTACATTTGCGTGATTACACGACCATGCGTAGAAGAGCAAGAATGTGAATGAAGGATGTCACACGGTCACGCAAATGCGAACGGCTGGGAGAGCCGCGTAAAAAGAAAAATGGCGGACGGCAGGGAGGAACGGGGGGGGGGGGGGAGAGGGTAAAGAATAGGGTATCTCGCGATTGTAGTTGCCGAGAATAATGCGAAACACTAATAAATTGTTGGTCAAGTTTTTGAACGTGTAACAGCTTCGCCGACGTTGTGTTGGAGGGTGTTGCAACGGCTGGCGCCGTTGTAATGCCATAATGGCCGCTTTAAATAGTTTAATGAATATGGAAGACAAGGTGCATCGCCGAGTGAGTTCCATTCCTGGAGTTGCCCTGGGTGGCAACGTGTAATATTCTCGCAATGCACATTGTTCCCTTATCCCTAACGCGATATATACGAGGTGTTGTAACACACCGCCTGATTAGTAAACTAAAACGAGCAGTGTGAATCGTAACACCGAATGTTTGAAACACCATGTCCCTTTGCGTTTCGTGAGTTATTTTGATCTATTTTTCCCCTTCGACTGACGGGACTAAAAGTTTCGCAGAACGGCTTAATAAATGAAACTGGATTACATCTTTAGCAGGTCGCTTTAGACGGTCTTCACTTTACTTAAATGAAATTTATTTGGAACGTTCAAACGCCATTCTTGTAAAATTAAATGTCATTTTACATTCTTAGAGCTTCTTATTACTCCGTACGTTATTATCATAGTCATAGTTATTATTTGATTCTCCGCATGCTCGCGGAGATTCAATTTATTTGAAGCGAAATATAAAATATAAAATAATTGCCTTATGATAATTACCCCCTGATAATTAATAGATTTAAACGTGGCGTAATTATTTCAGCCGGCCATATACCGCGAGCTGTTTTACGCTCTCGTTACATGAGGAAAGTGCTCGGCCGGAATATTAATAGTTCGCCGGTAGATAATAGCGGAAAAATGATAGTCGGCCATTAAATTTCAGTGCACTCGCGTGCGGCCGCCGCTAGCCGCTAATGATCATGACAGTTAGTTACAATAGAGACGAGAAATAAAGACCTTGCCGATCGTTCAACGTCACTCGCACTTTGCAGCTAATTGACTGCCATTTAATTCGCGGTCCATTTGCATAGTATCACGACGATCAGCTGACGTCAGCTTCCGCCGAAACCACATTCGTGTACTCGTCGTACAAATTTCCGGAAATAAAATCTACGTAATCGAAAGAAGAAAGAAAAAAAAAAGATCGGTGTTCGCTTTTTGCGAGGGGTGAGAGGGGAGGGGAGGGGGAATTCGTCTTCATGATCTCACCCCATGAGATCTTCTAACCAGCTCCGGTGTCCATTGCTTCGAAATCAGAGTGGCGGCAGCAAGCCGCGCCTCGCCGCTGTGTGGTGCTTGTACAGTTTACACAAGGGGGAGGAGGGGGGCGGGGGGGTAAAGGGGGTAAGGTAAGATCTATGCGCGACGAATCGATTTCCCGGGGATAAACGCCCGGGCGGGCGGCAAATAATCGGGCGCGTTGTTCGAGGTGTCGCTATAAGGGGGACAGCCAGATGCTATCGCTCGGCGAGATGGCGGCCCCGGAGGTTGCCGGGACAATAGATACCCGGTCGGCCCGGTCGGGATTCGGCCCGGTCGTTTGGACGCACTCCAGATTGTAAGCTGGAACAACAAGCAAAATCCCGTCCGCCGTTCGCCGTTGATTCGCAAGAACGGGCCATCGCGCTCGGCGCGGCGGCGCGAGCCCTGTTATCAACGCCGACAAAATATATTTACGTATGCAAATAATAATAACAATAATAATGCAAATAATAATTTCGTATGCGTATTCGTCAGCCATTGCGCCCTTTCGTTGCACGAGCAGTGCCGTGTTTCGAACGTTTCGAACGTATTTTTACGAAACGCTCATATATATATATATATATATATATGCTCATATGCTCATATACATTAAACACATAACGTATAACGTCAGCATGAAAGTGTGTTTCTCGTTTTGCGAGATAAGTTTTTTTTTTTTTTTTAATAACAATAAATTTATGCACAGAAGAGAAACCAATTCAAAGGAAATTTTTTAATTTACGAATTTTTTAAATTACGAAGATACGAGTTGTAGCGAAGGTAATTCGTATTGTAAATTCTATATACAATTGTCCATGTGTTAACGCGAGAAAAATGGATGTATCAAATGTAAATTCCTTTAGAATATAAAACTGAGAAAACATGCTTTCTATTTTGACATGTCGAGTAATAATTTTCGAGTTACAAGCGATGTAAAAAAGAGTTGTTGTTTTTTTTTTTCTTTTCTTTTTTTGCGAACTCACAAACTTCAGAAAACAGCAACAACAAATCTTTTAGTAAATTTTAAGTAAAGTTTACTTTAATATAACTTTAATTTGAGGGCTTACGTAGATATATGATGCTGAAGACTGGAAAATTGAGATAAACGATGACTTCTCCGCAGTAATAAGTACGTGACGAAACACGCATACACAATTTTTTTATTTATTTAAACTCCCCTCGGAAACATTATTTAAAAATCTTTAATATGAAAACGTGTTGTCTTACACGTACAGAACTATCCGATATAATTTATTATGAAAAAAGTGCCTTCTGAAAGATGAATTTCGCTCATACTCCAAGAAACTATCCGTGTTATTTCGCCACAGGATTAATTATCGGCGTCGCATAAATATTCGACGGAATCGATCGACGCATTTGCGAAAAGCCATCTCACCCCTTCCCTTCTTCTCCCTTGGTGAAATATTTGCCGATGCATACCGAGCATGATTTAAAAGGGCAATTTCGCGATAGTAACCGCAATTAATAACGGCGCCGGTAGTTATATATACTTCTTCCGGCGCGCGCGATCCGATCGATCGACAATGGATTATTATCGATCGATATCTTCGTCCCATTGTTGTAGCTATCAATTATTTCGTCGAGGAGTTCGTCCCGATTGATCGGCAGAATCGGATTGTTCATATACGGTTGTTCCGGTGATTGCGCCGGGGATGCAAATTGCAGCATCGCGGTCGTTGCCGTTGTGTCGCGCGAATTCGATTATGAAAGCAAACGCGCTACATTTCTGACCGGTGGTTGGTGGCCGCGTATAAATTTTGCAATTCATCGGCATACTCTGCAAATACACATGAAAATGTTTGCATAATTTGTAAAAAAGTCATTAAGAAATTTATAGCGTTCGTGAAAAGAGAGTCATTTAACTGCAATTTCTCTTTCGCGAAATTTCTGCCCTCGCGAAATTCCAATTATTTTCTAACTGGAAAATTGGGAATCTTATTTTCGGTTTATTTGTGTGTGTGTGTGTGTGTGTGTGTGTGTGTGTGTGTGTGTGTGTGTGTGTGTGTGTGTGTGTGTGTGATCAAAAGATTTATACATCAAAACAATTGATAGAATTTCTTTATTTCACTATTTGAAAATTGAATAGTGACGTTGTAATAAAAGAATTTTATTTACTTTGAAATTAAATCGCGAAACCTTTCGAAATAAATAAAACGAGAAGTCCTTCGGTTTTTGCAAAGCCTCTGGCGGAAGCCAAGCTGCCTAACCAAATTGCAAAACGACCAAAATGTAAAAAAAAGAGAGAAACGATCACATTCAAGGCTAACAGCGTCCACGAATTTTCTCTTTTTCCTCCTTTTCCTTTCCTCTTTTCCGCCGGTCGAAACGGTAATTTTGTATGGAGGAACGTCAAGAATTTCAGCTCGGTGGGTCGGGAACTGAATCTCCTCCAACTTTGCGTCCAGCCTGGCAAGGAAAAGCTCGCCTCGCTAACAAAGCAAACTTTTCTCAAGAGCGGAGAAGAAAATGCCGCGGCGTGCGCATTTCGTATGCGAATTCTGTCGGCTCGAGGGATGCGTCGCGAGAATGCATTCCCGGGGTCGTCGCTATTTTTTTAACCTTCCCCCGCGTGAAGTCTCAGCAGAGAGTCGAGGATCGCGGTCGATTATGCGAGATGAGCAGACGCTCGCGTATACGGCGTGGAATCCATTAATAAGACACGTGACGCGCGAACGCGTCTCAGCCGATGCCGAGAAAATAGGATGCAGACGGTGACGTAAGCGGGTATTACTGGATCGTTGTGTGTCGAAATGTCAGTTGTTTCTCCGAGTTATTTTCACCACACACAGTATCATCCCACACGGGGATTCTAACGAGGTTAGATCAAGTAAAGTAGAATTTTTTTTTAATTTGTAAAATTTTTGCGATTACGCTTGTTGTGACAATAAAACGCTCGAGATCTCTTTATAATTCTTATGATTGGAGAGATCCGTCTGGATCTCTCTCTCTCTCTCTCTCTCTGTTCATCAGAGAGACAATTTTGAATATGAAAAGCCGTCGCGGCAACGAGATCCCACATCCGGCTTCTTCCGGCCTCGAAAAAGTTTCGGTGTCGCGGAAACAAATCCGTACGGAAAGTCAGCGCGAAGGAGAGACGTCTCGTGTCACGGGCCATCTACCTGTCGCTCACACATGAGAACCGACGTATCGTTGACACCTGTTCGAGCGGATAAATCACACACGTACGTCGTTGGTGGCGTAACACGCGCCCGGTTATGTTTGGCGTCTCTTTTACAAGCCGTGGGTGAGGAGGACGAGGGTGAGAGGCGGTTTTGAATGGAGCCGCCACAGGCCGCCACGGCGACACCCACCTGTTTCGTTAGTCGGCGAACTCCGCGAACACTCCGCTCATACAACTCGTATCCCCGCGCACATTAAATGTGATAAATAAGCGTCGCGTTTCCGATATATTAGAAACGCGCCCCTACAGCGCGCTGCTCAATTCTTTTCGGCAATGTAAAGGGGTGTATATAAACAGGTCAAAGGGATCGACCCATTCCCGTTTTTCTACGCAATCCTTTTTATTATTAATTCTTTTCATTTTTTACACTTTAGGGATTAGACTCTGTTGAAATTTAAATAATTAATTTAAAATATTAAATATTATGGGACGTCTGTAAAAAAGAAGTAATTACTCAGTCGGCCAGTCGAATGAAAGTGTAGTAGAAAATGAAATTTTTTTCCTACCCAAGTTTTTTCTTGGGTTTTAAAAGGATAGCTTTTAAAGAATGGAACATTGACAATATGTTTATATTATTTTTGGCGTGTTATCGTTGAATTCGCTTCGGTGTGACTATCAATGGCGAAATTAAAATAATAAAGTTATTCTATATTCTAAAAAAATATTTTAGAATTATCTAATTTGTGTGAAAGTGTATAAAATATCTTAAACAATTTCATTTTGTAAATAGAAAGTGTTGTATTTTTTAGATATTTAATTGTTTAGTTATTTAATTGTTGACGAGATAAATCCGTCGATGTATGACAAAGTTTATAAAAAATTTATTCAAATTTAAGAAATATAATAATATTACTTTTTTCTTTTTAAGTAATTTTTTTTAAATTAAGTTTTGTATAAAATATTTTATTCTATCTTTTTAATTACTCTTTATGCAAGTCTCCCTTTCAGTTATGCTACAATGTTCATTTAATATATTTATTTTTTTCGTAGAAATATTTGTCGGCATTCGGCTTTATTCGGCAATACAAAATTTTAATAAATGTTTAATTATGTCTACATTGGGATTTCTCTCGAATAAAACGTGTTTCGCAAATTAAAATCTTTCTTGTCCGTTTAAATTCATGGAAGCTTAATATGTCTAAAGAGAAGCTTAATAAGCCGTCAATGTTGAAGCTTTAGAAGATAAGTTATATTACTCTTCTTAAACGATGCAGGGAGAAAGATTTAAAATATTTATTCCAGATTTTTCAAGCACTAATGTATTTTCAGTTTATTTTCTGGTCTTTTACATTGTTTCGATATATTTGGTTTTCGGAGTATCTATAGCTCAGAGAGAAAATATTTAACTTTCGGTGCACCCCACGAATTTGTATTCCGTATAAATCCGTCCAGCGAAGCGCAAAATTCGAGTCCGATTTTGGAGTTATGCTACCGACCCTACGCGCACCCTACGCGTAATCTAATATTTATACAATTAAGCCGATGGCGGTGGGCGAATGCCAGGGTGAAGGGGTGCCTAACGAAACCTCGTTAGGCCGATCGGAGCGTGAAACCGTCGACGGCGGTTTCAACCCTCCAAAATGGCCCCTTCTGTCAAAGATGGCCGAGAGCTTGTTGGCGTCTGGCTAATTTTTATGAAAATTACACGAGAGGCAATCTGCTATGCCCACGGACATGCCCGGACGCCATTTTGTAGCAGGACCGCCTCCGTGATGTATCTGTTTCTCCATATTGGTCCTCACTTTGTGACAACATGCGCACATGTTAAAGAGAAATTTTTCACGATATAAACAATTCTCTTGTTAATAAATAAATACAAATCAGCTACACAAATCAGCCCACATTTTTTTCTGCTTCTTGAAAATGATCCGATAGATTTTGCAAGCAAAAGTTCCCGATTAAGTTTTCCACCATTTCGATAGCATGATGCATACGTAAAAGAGTGACGTGCTTTGCAAAAATCCAATTTATTTCAACTTGAAATCATTTCTTCTAAAATCGTGCTCCAATTACCTTATGACCCCTGCTACCCCCCCCTTCCCCATGGTGCTCACAGTTTTCCCCACAGTTTATAGTCGACTGGTATAATAATTTCTCCCGGGGCATTTCGATGCAAGAAAGAGGAGCACAGGAGTCACCTACTGCGGGGTTGCGTATCTTACACGGGGATCTTGTCCTCGAGAGCATGCGGGCCACTTTGTTTCGACAGTGAAAACATCAAAGGACCCCGCTACCGTTTCTATCTTCTCTGTCCTTATCTCGCGAAGGAGAGAGAGAGGGGGGGGGAGCGAGGGAGAAAGAGGCAGAGAGAGAGAAGAAAGAGAGTCCATATAATTTGCTTTTCACTTCGACGGATTTCAATACTATCGGAAATCTAGGAATCCATCCATCCCTCCTCCCGTACCCTCCCTTTTCCCCCTTCCTCTCGCTCCGACAGTAATGGTGCAACGTCCTCTACAAAGGCACGAAATTAGTTTCGGACGAGATTCGATTTTCTCCGACGGCTGGCATACGGGATCGAAAGGAGGCCGTTTAGCAGGATACACGATGTGACATCTGCGAGAAGTGAGGACGACAAAGAGATTTACCATCGCCAATTGATCGGAATTGACATTAAGGAAAAACAACGTCGATTTTTATTCTCTAAGAAAGTAGCTCGCGTCGGCGTAAATTTATAGAAAGCATGTGCGATTTACGTCGACGTCACTGGATATCACGTCGATGATAAGACATGGTGATGGATAAGACATTCAAAAGAGTGGGATACTCTTAAATAAATCTGTTTCAACAAAACTGTGTAAACAAAATATAGAAATATCGTCGGAAATGGAATGATTTTTTTTTTTTTTTTTTTGGATTATTATCTTGCAGAATCGCTTCCATAAACCATACAATCCTTTCTCAAATTTTTATCTCTCGAATTGAGGAAAAAATAGACTAACTAGAACACTATTGTTTAAATTATATAAATAATAATAAAAATAATATAAATTTTATATATATTTACATTTAACCGTTTGAATAAAATTCTCTCTCCAGCTATGAAATATTGAGGCAATTTTTTTTTTTTTTTTTTTTTTTTCTGAGAAAAACCTATGCACTACGATTTATTCGCGAGGGAAAGAATTCCTGATAAACCATCGCGTTATCGTGCCGCCCTTGCTTGGAATATTGCGCGCAACTATAATAGTCGATGACGTTGCATGCACTCCGGGAGGTTCTCCGCTTCCGCAAACCGCTTTCTTCCAGAATAAAGATCGACGTTGTTTCTCCTTAATGTCAATTCGCATAATTCCCGCGTATTGTGTCTCCTGTGGCATCGATGCTCATCATCTTCGTCTTTCGTAAAAGTCATATCGCGTATCCGCTTACATAGACTAACGACGTATAGAGCGAAATATAATCCGATCGGCAAGGGATAATGTTTCCCAGAAAAAAATGAGTTGAAAATGTGGAGGAAAATACACTGTGGCTATGTTTTAGAAAGAATTACTTTGGAAAAATTAATAACTAAAAGATATCTAGAAAAATTAAATAATTGATATGAACAGGAGTTTTTGTACCTTTTTAAGCTTGAACGATCTCCAATAAAATGTAACACGTACGTGTGCGTATATAAATGTATGCAGATAAATTGCATAACGATAAAAAAAATATCAGTTGGACAAGTTTGTGAATTCTCCTTACGTGGATTCACATGAAATTTTTAAAGCTAATTTTCACAGGGCGATAAATAGCGGCGTATCTCATTTAAATTAATTTATTTTATTTTAAAGATTTCCCTAAATATTCTCTAGATCTCTTAGTTTCGCGAGTAAATCACAGAAAATTAAGGGCTTAATTTTCTGAGAGGCATTCCGATTCCCTCTCCAAGCTTTCGCAGCTTAGTTGCCATTTTCCGCTGCGCTTACTTCCCCATGTCCCCAGTCAGGGGCGGCGGAGAGGGGGACAAAGAGAGCCCCGATTCTCGATGTCACAGTCGCTCCACTGTCGCGGAAGAATCATGGACGCGCGAGTTTACGAGGTTGGCATGCAAACTCGTCCTCGTCGCGAGAAAGAGAAACGAATCGCCTTTTTTACTCCGTCGACAAAATCGATACTACTCGGCGGGGCCCGCCCGTGTGCCGACGTGAAAAAGAACGTCGCGCCCCCCTCGTGGATGGATGGATGGATGGATGGATAGATGGATGGATGGAACGGACGGACGGACGGACGGATGGTCGGGCACGGCAAACACCGTACGACGGGATTTTTAAGGATTCCTCTCATCCCTCCTCTCGAATACAATCGACAGCCGATGCTGAACTTAATATCGATTCGCGTTACGCGCCTGCAATTGAACAGTCATACAACATACGTTCGTTTCCTGTAACAAAATCGACGTAACATTTGTAAGACGAGATCTGCTACATCGACGTCAAGGAATTTTGTTGTTTTATTATGCCAGGGATGACAGACGTCGATCGAAAAACTCGTGCAGATCTCTTTGGAATTTATTAATTGGTCGTGAAATACACAATAACGGAAAAAAATAATTTTATAATTAAATGTGTATATAAATTATTAAGCAATACGATGTATATGCCGAGCTAAATTTCAAATTTTTTTTTTTTTTTTTTTTTTTTATTAGATTTGACAAATATAATGTTTATGAATGTAACAGAGGGAGATTTTATGTGAATTTTAAGATAAGATACAATTTTTAACATTTTGATTTGAATATCACGTACGCCGAAATACTCAACGAATGCTTAAAATTCGTGTCGAAAATATAATGGCACGATAGGGGGGGGGGGGGGGGTACATGTATTTTGCGACTGAGCATCAGCCGCGCTTACTTGGCGGAGGATCGTAAAAGCGAGTCGGTCATAAACGAACGACTTCGAAGGGACGCGTGTTGAACGCGAAATACGACGGTGTCCGTTACGATTTGAGCTTCAGATGGGCATTAATGGTGAATTGAGTCGTGTCACGGATTTTGTCGCAGACCAGCGACATTTATGAAGGCTTTTATGAGCGTATAACGCGTGAGGCACATAATTACGAGATATTAAATTCATGGCGCGGATATCATTGTTATAATATAGCATTGATATAATTTCTGCTTAATTAAACGCACCCGGAACAGAAGAACTTATATATAAATGTATGATTCTCTTTTCCATATTTAATGAAAATATTTTCAATTGATCGTTATTACCTGACATTATCGGCGGCTTACAGCTGGATGCTCTTTAAAAATTAACGTAGCGAACTTCCCATGACTTACTTCTGGAGCCTTTATCGAGTATTGTAGCATTTCATGAAAGGTGCATTCATTGATGAGAACATTTTTAATATGATAACATTTAAAATATATTTCATAAATTTGAAGTTGTTACAATTATATATATATATATACTTTATACTGTTGATTATATATCATCAATCGATTGTTTTAGATAATTAGATAATTTTAAGTTGTATCTTTATATTTTTTTATTATATATTTATTACTTTTAATTTAGTTGTAATTGTACTTTATAATATTAAATAATTTTTTAAACAAAAATTATATGCGAGAAATGATAAAAAATATAGCGCATAATGAGAAAAAGAGAAATCTTTTTCAATTTTAAATAACAGAAAGAAAGTTAATTGTGATTACACTGTTATAGTAAAAAGAGATGAGATAGTTCATTTGTTACTTTTCAAAATACATGTGACATTTTTATATTAAGATAAAATATTATTGTGTGTAAGTGTTGCACACTTAATTAGGTGTATGCAATTTCAAAAATAATACTTAATCGATTTATTTCTTCAACTGTCCCGTTAAAATTCGTGAAAATTTTGAATAACACATGCAATTTTCTTAACACACATTAACTCGCCATGTTCCAAATCTGAAATTGAGTTCAAGACACGCTCGGGGAGGAATCGAATGCGAAACTTGGATTCCCCGCGAGAGCATCTCGTGATACACACGTGTGAGATCAGGTATTGGAAATAGATCTCAAAACTCACGTATATATGTACACACACACACACACACACACACACACACACAAAATTCTCATACTTCTGGGATTATGCACCGGGTGATCAAGAAATTCTTTTTGTCAGCGTGAATTAATACTTGAGACTGAACGATTTCTCAGTCGGATTTTAAAATCTACGTGAAGAAGATGGACGAAATTTCTCGTCGGTCAATTTCGGATGTCGTCGACCTCAAAATGGCTAGGTACGTTGCTCGTGCAAATATCCGCGAAAAAACATCCCGGTAACTCGCAGATATCCGTCCGGAAAAGACACGATCGTTGGATGCAGGAAATTGAGGGTTTTCACGAATATAGGTGTACTTCGCGAGATCCCCTCGAGATTTTTTTATTTTCCAAAAAGTCGGGCGAAATTTCGAAAAGAACTTGTAATTCAGTAAAACGTTTCATTTCTGATTTTTATATATATAAATTTTATTTTTCTTTAGAAAATTATAATAATAAAAAACTAGCGGGATGTTTCTCGCTTTGGATATAGAAATTGTAATTTAATAGTAATTTAAATAATTTAATAATAATAATGTGTATATTTATCTACATACGTTATTGATATAAAATTATTTAGGAATAAAGATACATATTATATTGCAAGATTCATATAACAGATATATTTAATTTCACATCAGTTTTCAAATTAAAATTTCAAATTAATCTACATTTACACGAGTACATTAAATAATTTTGAAATGCAAGGAAGTTTCTCGAGTATTCAGATGTAATCGGATAGAATTTATTTTATTAACATATAATACATTTATTCTCATTTTCATAGATACAAATTTCAGATGTCTCGAATATTCGGACATAATATTCAGATAGAACTCGCGTTTTCATCAATATGATATATAACACGATTATTTTCATTTCTGTAGATACAAATTTCAAAATTTGTGTGACACTCGTTAAGCTGACAGTACACGCCGAGTACCTTCTTCGAGGAGTATAAAATAGCGATAAATCTTGTCGAGAGGAAAATAACACTCTGTTCACACACACACACACACACACACACACACACACACACACACGGACGGTCATTCGGTCGTCCGGAAGAAAGACCGTGCTTTCCAAAAGTGGGTGCTTTATTCCGGACGAAATTATACCGTGGCGGAGGGTTGCAGTTATTGCGTGCACGACACGTGAATCGATACGTTTGCCGTCTACGTGATTCCGCGGTGTAAAATATTGCCGAGAAATTGACGGTAAGGCACGACGAGGATCATCGTGGCCGCGCGATATCGGGCTACGTGCTAGCATACGATAACGCGATGAAGGATGGCGCCATCCCCCCGTTGGGCAAAGGTGGCGGAAGGGGGGGGGGGAGGGAGAGTGTGGAGAATTCGTCTCGAGAATAACGCTGATGTTGGTTTCCGATCCTTCCGATTCTGAACCGGTTATTGTTTCATAAGATGGAAACAGACACTGGCTGGGTCAATCTCGCGACCGACGCGAGAAATGGCGCGGAAACGATACCGATATCTATGGTATTCCAGGTAAAATCCCTCCGATCGGCTAGAAACAAAGTACCCAGGATTATTTAACGTTGAGGGCATTATTGCGAGACTCGTAAAGAGTACGTAACGTAACGCCACGATAGTTATTCCGTGGAATAAATCGAACGAGACACATAAATCGAGCGCGGCCGTCTAATCCTCTCAATGCTATAAATTTACAAGAAGATATGGGTAAATAGGAAATTATCAATTAGGTATATCGAACAATTATAGCTCGTAAAGTTTAACTACCTTTTTAAAGTTTTAAGCGTCGTACTACTTTTTAGAAATTACGTAACGCAGTTACGCATGCGATTTAATTTGATTATATTCACAGGAAGAGAATTAATCTTAAATCAAAATATATATATATATATATATTTTCATTCATATAAGCAAAAATATCATAATTTATATAGAAGATTTTTAATCTTGAGCAAAAAGTGATATTTGCATTAACATAAATTCAATCAAACACGATTTTGAGAAGATTACAATATTCTTACTTATAGAGAATATTTGTCTTGATTTAAGACTAATTTTTTTTTTTTGTATCATATTATAATTATATTAATAATAACGATATAAAAATTGTTCATCCTACGTATGTCATTACTGAACACACAAATTAACGTAATCTGCACTATCTTTCTAAAGTTAGAAATGTAACTCTCGCAACGTTATTAACACACACACACCCTCCCCTCACACACACACACACACACACACACACACATGCACGCGTAGAGATACGTTTGCCTTGCGCAACGATAAACGTGGATGACCGTGGAGTGACACACGCTCGCTGATGCCATCGTTGTTGACTGGCACGAAATAGGGACGGCAAGAGTGGTTGCGCAAGCGGTGATTAAAGTTATCGACCATAATGAGGAGCAGGAGCTCTCGAGTTAACGACTAGCGGGCTAGTCGCGAGCCTTCACGTTGTCACGGTGGCGAATACCGCGAGAGTTTAGATATAACGATGCAAAGTGCGCATCGTCAGAGCACGTGCAAGAAGGTGCAAGAAGAACGGAAAATATCGAATATAATCGTTTATTATCTGAAAATTGCTGATATAAAAAGCATTTTCATATCCGACGGACAAAATGGGGGAAAAGAGGGGGAGGGGGAGATAGAAAAATTCCAAACAACCATAAAAAGGGATAAGGAGACTGGGAGAAATTTCTAGAAACCTCCGAAGCTAAGCCCCGGCCAGATCATCGATCTTCCGCCGTTCCATTTTTCTTCCCTCATTTGACTGATCGATGATGCACCCCAGGTTTTCATAGCTATTGAATCGATGAATTTCATAGCTGTCGAAGCACCTTCTTCGCTTCCGGCAACACGTGCTGCATTCGCTTTTTACACGCGGATCTTGTTTCGTAGATTAATGGTCTTGGCGTTCTCTGATATTATCAATATATATTTACGTTATTATATATCGATATTATCTCTGGTATCGGCAATACCTCACTAAAATTAAAATGCAGGAGCAAGGGTCGAAAAATGAAAAAAATGAAAAAAAATAAAAAAATAAAAAATAAAAAAAAAACAAAAGCAGTCTTTTCGCCCAACGTTTTATTTTATAGAACAAAAATACCTATTTATTACACATGCGGTAAAATAGAAATGTTTTTCGGGAGAAAAATAACGATTGGGGGATTGTTTCGCTTGTGTAGATTTTGTATTTTCTAAAACTTTGAAAAATTGATGTACCCTCTGTGTGTCTGTCTGCCTGTCTAGATACCCGTTGCCGTTGAGAATAGCGCGCGGTTGCTTGTCTCTAGTTTGTACACACGCACGGGTAGCTTTCACACAAGCGGGTGCGACAATGGAGTCGACGTCATTACGGAAATATTTCTCCTCACCGCGCGTTTTCCTCCCCCATCCCCTTCTCTCTCCGCATTCTCTAACCAACCATTTCTCCGTTGCAAGGATCTCTTCGATGGCGATACGGCCACGCGAACCGGGAGTTCTAAGCCCGACGAAGATCACCTCTCATGAATATTCACCTGTGGTGGTCGAATTAGTCGCCCTCTTCTCTTTCCCGCCCGCCCGCCCCCCCTCTCTCCCCCTCCCGTCGTTTGCGGTAACGCGAAACGTGCTACGAGCATCCTGACGCTGACGTTTACGGACGACTTTACAACAATGACGATCATTGAAATGATTTCGATCGCTGAAAATGCTCTCGTCGGATGCTTTTGGAATCGCTGTCTGCTCTTGCAATTGCAGATTCTCTGCGATAATTATAAACAGTCGAATCTAAATATTTTTAATGTCTGCCGTAAAATATTGTGGATTCTTGCTCGTTGTCTTGCGCGTTTCGCTTCGTAATTACGAGTCTTGCGGGATTTCCTACGAAACCGCGGGCGAATGCCGTTTGGAATAATTAGGGGAAGCTCATAATTACTCTCTCGCAGGTATCTCGCGTAATTTTCTTTTTCGCAGATCCCGCTCGGCAAGCTCCTTTCGAAACCCATCAGTGCGTTTATCAGCTTTTGCCCCGTTTCGACTTATTAAATGTCTTGCCTCTTGCCGTCTCGTAGTTAAGTTTAACCGCGAAATATATAGAATGTCACGGTTGCGAAAACTCCATGCCCGCGTTATGGTAATATTACATTTTATGACAGACAAATAAAAAATTTAGGAAATAAAAAAAAAAAGAGATGAAGATAACACTTGATGGTTAGAAGAAATAAAATGTATTAAATAAAATGTATCTTCATAAACATACTATATGATATTAACTATTTATTTAAAAAACTATTATTTAATACGGTTACAGTATTCAGACATACAATTCTTGAAATTGAATATTTCAACGAATATCAATAAATTCAAGTGTGTTGATAAAAATTACGAACTTGACCATAATTAAAATTCTTTCCTATTGTTGAAGAATAATGATACATTTACAAATTACAATGGTTGTCGAGAACTGTACGTAAAGACGAAATGTGTTCTCCAACTGGCGGCCGTTCAAATGGGCCCTCCGTTCTCCGTTCTCCCTCCCTCCCGCCCCCTCCCCTTCTTGCTCGTCGCCAGCATACTTGAAATTGCCATACGGCTTATTACGGCGTTACACCCTTCAATCGCAAAGTTGGACGCCGTAAAAGCATCGTGATACCGCGCCTCTTCAGAGAATAAGAAAGGACGGTAGTTTTACGGCGAATAGACATTTCTTCGCTTGAGCATTAAATAACGGTCTTAGTAATTTTGTTGCATTAAAAAGTTCTGAGCCACGCAGCGAACAAGAAAGATAAAAGTTTCCTGAAAGAATAAAGATATTGAAAATATAATACACACACACACACACACACACACACACACACACACACACACACACACATATATATATATGTATATATAAAACGAGAATAGTCACACAGCACACAGATGTGATATAAGAAAAGAGTGAGATAAACATAAAAAATTCAATAAAAAATATATTTGCAACAACAATAATCATGGAACGAAATCGTGAAATCTTGGTGAAACGATTGCATTCTTAACTAATGTAAATTCTTAAATAAATTAGAATTGTATGAAATATTAAAAAAGAGAAGGAGAGGGGGAGAGAGAGAGAGAGAGAGAAATTATGGCAAATGCCAAGTTATACCCGGTGTATCTGTTTAATTTACTGCAAAATCGTGGAATGTATATCGGACTAGACCAGCACTTACGAGCACGAGTTGTTATGCCATCCGTTAAAATGTATATATATATATATATATATCGCGAAAATGCCGCGGTTAAAAAATGCAAGTCGCTGTAAGCGAAAAAATATACTTTCACGCCGCACAACGTAACAAACGCATCGTTGCATATTTCACTGTTGCAAAAGCTGACAGAGTCCAAACGGGGGGGATTAGCCGCGCGGTTTTGCAGTTCCGGCTTTTTTACATATACGTGCGATTTCCATTAAACTTTAGTTAAACTTTTTTACATTCTTTCTCTACTTACGCGGGTAGAAAATTTCAATGTAACTTTACATCTGTTACGCGCACACGCGCGCACAACTGTATTGTAACCAATTAATAAATAAACTTTATTGTAAAAATTGCAATAAGTATCCTCAATAATATAACTTTTTTAGTTTATGATAAAAAAAATATAATGTGTAAAAAATTAAATATATATGAGAGAGTACGATATATATATATATATATATATAAGAAATTCATTTAAAAATGAAATAAAAAATTGGGAAGATCAAGAAATTCGGTGAAATCGAGTGCTGCATCGTATATATATATATATATATATATAAATAAATAATATAGATATAATATATGTAAATAGATTTTTCAGCGTGAACCATATTCTCCCCGTTATCGATTTGAACCACAATCTCGAGAGGAGCAAAGATTGGATCGCTCCCTTATTATTACGAAGAGCTGATGTTCCCGTTAGATATCGCTGGTAATGATCGGCGATACACGTGGCAAATATTATTACGCATAAGTGCGTATAAAGGCGGTTCTCAATTGTGCACTTTGGACGTATCGTGCCACGAGATCGTTTACTAGATGATACATTTGGATTGATGGCGAAGAGGGGGAGCGACCCCGTAAAATGATACCTGCGAGGGGCGGCTCGAATGTTAATTGCCTGCATAATTAATGCCATTACCCGTGTGTTCAACGCTTCCTCGGTTGATATTAAAGTACAGTGGGGTTTCTGGGTACCCCGTGCATATGTATACTATTCAGGACTGATATTCAAAATATTTAAGACTATTAGTAAAACACACAACGAATATATAACTAAAATTGATACGAGTTATTATATTTAATTAAGCGTTATTTCTCCAGAAGAAACGCTTTACAAGCGATACTCTACTTAATTAACGTTCCTTATTAAATTAATATAAAAAAACGTTCCTTATTATAACAATGTTGATCTTGATTCCTTCCATTTTCAATTAGAATCGAAAATTGGAGCCATTATCTTGATTGAATCTATTAAAAAACTTTAAATCCCTCGTTTGAAAGAATTTTCTTCAGAAAAAGCTTAATTTGTAAAAAATATTGGTGTGTCGTTTATTAACATCAGTCACTTTTCGCGCATGTGTCTGTTAGCAAATGGACATGTAGAGCTGTCTAATGATATCGCAAATTTAAATGAGGAATGTGATTGAAACGCAACTGGCCAGTCCTCATTATTTCTCATTGCTGTTTTTTGCTCATTGCGAGTGATGATAAATAAAGTTTGTGGACCGTTGCTTTAATGCGAAATGTGCAACGCCATTTATTAATTGGAATTGAATTGACTCTATCGTGTGGTAATTGCGTCGCTCGAATTTAACCGAGATGGCTCACGGTGAAAAAACTCGGATATCAAAAATTATCGGATGTCACAGTTGGTGACGTGAAACCTAATTAAATTGCGTTTAAAACACTTCTTTAGCAGGTTTCAAAAAGTGTTAATGTACATGCTTTAGCCATTTAATTATTTAGTTATTTAATGCTTCAACTTACTTCACTCTTATCGAATGTTGTTAATTATGGAAATACTTTTTAGGAATTATTTTTATCGCATTCTGTTGTAAGTTTCAAGACTGCATCATCGTGTTCGTTTCAACCACCCCTCCGACAGGGCACACCTGACTCACCTAACTTATGTCGTTACACGAGGTGAGGGTTGTTTTTAACCTTGTCTCTCTCTCCTTTCAGTTAGGGGGCGATTCGTGGGCGTCGATTAGATCATTCATCGCAATCCCCTGTCACGCACCGTTTTGCGGTTTACCGCGTTTCTCCGCCTTTCTAGATCTATACGTCTCTGGGGTTGCTCCCTCTCCCTTTTCCCCCTCCTTCCTGAATTCGCGTAACTCCGATATATATGCGCGCGCGCGCGCGCGCGCGCGCGCGTGTGTGTGTGTGTGCGTGTGTGTGTGTGCGTGCGTGCGCTTCAAACTTTTTAATTTCGTTTTCAGTACCTACGGTTACGTATGCAGCACGGGCATCATTAACGCGAATCAACTTCCGCGAAAAACATGGTGGATCGATGTCGAAAAACATACAATTTGTGATCATAAAGCATTCATTTTAATGACAGAGATACGCTGTGTATTGTACCGAAATGAGGCGTTGAAACGGATGTATCACATGTTTACGTGATATATATATATATATATATATATATATATATATATATTACGGACTATTATTAGTCCCGCTGGAATAAACTTCCTCAATCGTGCGATTGTTCTGCAGTTTTTATTGTTTATATTTTAATATAGACAAAGATAAATCGCGGAAGCGAACGGTAATTGAAGATATATTTTCGAATAAAAGAAAAAATTTACACACACACACACACACACACACACACACACACACACACACACACACACACGGAAAGAATACTTTTGCGGAAGTATCTAATAATTTGGACAGATCTGAAAATAATTTTGTTGACCACAATCAAAATTATTATCAGATATTTAAATTGCTAGAATATTAAAGATATTTGCAATATCATCATTTAAATATCCTATATTATTATTTGGTCTAATAAAATAGTTATTATCGGAGTTCAAATTATTTCCTAGAATATTAAAATATTTGCAATATTATCATTTTAAGCGTTATTATTTTGATAAAATTATCTTTAAATTTATATTTAATGAAATTTTGAGCAAAATTGTTTTTTCCGTATAATTCAGTAGATTTCAATAATACAATTTAACAAAAGAAAGAAACTTAAAGAAAAAAATTGTTTATAATTTTTCTAAACGATGAATCCGTTAACACTCGACAATTTTAATAGCGGATTTATGTACCTAATAATTTATAGGTTTCTATACAAATACTTGAAAAAAAATTTGAAAAGTCCGTATTATATTGATGTCATTGTATGAAATCTCTATTAATCTTATAATTAAACTAATTTGACTGTTATTAAATTAAATTTGAATAATCAATTGAAAAATGTAAATTACTTATGGTATCTTTAATGATTTAAATCATAATTTTCCCATAATAAGTCAATCCACTATCTGATTATGGAAATTTTATTAAGTAAACTTTTACGTTAAATTCCATTTGACAAAAATAATTTAATTAAATATATTTAATTTTTTATGGAATAAATCAATGCGTCATAGTCACATTGATAAATATTAATAAAGCATTAAAACTTTTATCTCAATTTTAAATTAAATTTCATTTTCGATTATGATGGAGCATAAAAACTGGAATTGTGTTTAGCATTTAAAAAGAAATACAGACAGTAATATTCTTTAAAAAGATTGTTTCTTTTTAAATTTAAAAAAAAAAAGTTGGATTGATTATCAAATTATTGTAGAACTGGCTCCGTTGTAAATCTGTTAAAAATAGCGGCACGTAATGTAATTATTGGAATTTATTTCATATAGAAAATTTTACCAACCAATAGCCTGCTTGTTGCCGAGGAATTGGCTATGATTCTCTCAGTGTTTAAAAAAAAAAAATAGGTGTTATACTCGATTATGATGTCTCGTTGTCAATAAAGCTCCCCCTCCCTCCCCCCCTCTTGAATATTTCTATAATACGTAATTCCAATTCGTATCCCCCAAATCGGAATAGGATTTCAGTTCACTCCGATTCTATTCTTTTATAGATTCCCTAGTGCTGGCTGGTACATCTTGCCAACGAAAATATCGACGATCCGGTCTAGTTCGATCCAGTTCGGTCACTCGTCGGAGAGAATTTTCGAAAAGCGCAATCGGCACCGAACATCCGCCCGGGGTCCCGGCGCGGGAATAACAATGGCGGGCATGTGTGTGTACCGGCGGAACGAATAAACGTTATCCAGCTCGCTTTGATCATTCATCCTGCGGGGTAGCGCCGGACCGGCGAGTCCGCGGCACTCGAATAAGTGCCCTGCGAAGTACTAAATTGCGCTAAATTGCGGGAGGGGGGCGGGGGAGGGGAATGCGTTAACACGCCCGAACCTACATACCGCGCGCGCAGCCCGGTTTTGATCGACAATCAATTTGACGCCGAGGAATTTATCGCGCACACGGAATCGCCGCCCAGTATCGATTTGCGATTGAGGATGATTGTTTCAGCAGACAATTAAATTAAATTACTTTCGGTCTTTTCAAATTTGCCGATAACAAAATGTTGGATCGTCGCGCGATTAAATAACGCATCTCGCCACGCTCCTAAAGGCTCGTTTTTACGAGAGGCGCTCTTGCAAAGCGCACTTACAACTAAAATATTAAATGTTTCAATTACCTCGTTAATAATTCGAAGCTAATTTGATAAATAATTTGAACCTCGAATGATTTATATATATATATATGGATTTTTAGGAAGGTATTTCCGAGAATTCAAGTTTCACTTGTATATAGGTATTATTATTTGATCATACGGAAAGATCGAATGATTTGACGATAGTCCGAACAATTTAATCGGAAATAACGCGAAAGCGTTGCAGAAATTAAGTTGGAATTCAAGATGGAATTTGTAAGGAATACCGAGCACGATCGACTCGCTTGGCTTTCCGTGGCTATCAAATCTTAACGCACATGGAGCTACTTAACGATTGAATTGATAACGATGCAATGGCGGAAGCGATAGCCTCTTATAGAATTCGAATCGTGAGAGGATTTTCGAGATTCCCTAGAGACGAAAAAGTAGAAAGGAATGAACAAAGAAGAAAAGAAAAGAAGAAAGATATCGATTTTTCATTCACATGATTATTGTTGTTGAATAATATTTTTTGTCGCTTTATTAATAAATTTAATTAAAAAAAATATATATATATACATGTCATTGGAAAAGATTTCATAATGTCTCTTATGTTCTAGAACGAAAAATCACTTTCGTATTCTCATCTCGACGAAATGTAAAGAAGTTCAGGGAAAAAAAAAAAGTTCTGATCTTTTTAATTTTTGTTCCTCTGTTTGACGGAAGTGAGATCATCGGAATAGCGTTCCGCTTCAAAAAAAGCTGCTGTCCTCCGCTTTTTTTTTTTTTTCTTCGTCATTTAGATTTTTCGTTTCTCCGCAAAATTCGTACGTGGCGTATTGATGATGACGAAAACAATATTTCCCACGTAATAATCTAATACAATGCGCAATATTATGCATTTCCCGTGTAATGGGGAGGGGGGGGAGAGAGGTCACCCCGTTGGTGACCCCAAGTGTATTACAAGTACAGGAGCGGAGCGGCGACGATGCTTGAAATATTATCGCTCGGAATATTGTTTGACATTAGGTGCAATGTATGGTGTAATGCGCGGCGTAATGTGTAACTGAGTATGAATTATGCGCCGCGACAAAGGACTGTACGCGCGCCGGAATTCGAAATGGCACTTGCATCTCGTGCTGATTTATAACCGCGCGCGGCACAGAGGCAAGCGCTGTTGGGCCGCACTTCGGTGCTAACTGACAGGATTGAATTGACAATATATGGATATATATATATATATATATATATATATATATATATCCATGCGAGAGAGAGAGGTGGCGGGAAAAGTCTGCCGTGCGCTGTAGACAAATGGCGGGCCTTAAGTGGATTTGCGCTCTTTGCAATCAAATCGGTCACGTTCCACGGAATTTGAGAGAGAGAGAGAGAGAGAATCCCCCGTGTCCGAAGGAAATATCGTTAAAAATTGTATCCGGCGAATCTCGCACCGAATTAGCGCCCGTCGATCGCAAATCCGTTCGGAATTTGTTTTCCTTTTGATCCTAAGCCCGCCGCCTATCGTCGGGGCGCTTCACCCCCTCCGTCCCCTCCCCGCCCTCCCTTTCCGTTCGGAATGCGCGAATAATCCTTTCTCCATTTTTTTTTTTTTTTTCTAGAAATATTACAAATACGCGCAGAATGCTAAACTGACTTCAATCAACGTCGCGTTAACCGTGCGGTGCAGCATTGGCGAAATTCGCGCGACATATCTTAGAAATAGATAGCCCGATGGAAGTTTGAATTGAAAGTTGAGCATATGTGGAAAGACACTGCGATAAAATGCATACGCGACAGATGTATTGCGCAATTTATGTACGTCTGGTATGAGATGGAAGGAGAGATTTCGCAAATCTGTGAAATTGTGAAATAACACGGAAGGGAAGCATGCAAATGTATCCTGTAACGTAATTCCCTATAAAATGATGTAACTTTTATTTTGAAATTTAATTCTCAGTGGATATTTAACTCCTTTATAATTTAACTCATAAATTTTAACTCGTAAACGAGGTCATTTAGATTTTATATATATATATAATATATTCTTGGCGGTTAAATTGTATTAAAAGGCAATCTCAAAAATCACGATTCAATATATAGCTCTAAAAGTCAATTTAATATTTTGGATATATTCATGTTTTAGGAATTTTAAGAATTAAACTGGGATAATAAATATATACACGTATTGAATAAGAACTACACTCGACAAAATACAATAATGTAATAATATGCGCGGAAAGTGATTGAATTTAAATGATACAATAATATTCACAAATTGAGCATTTTTTGAAAAATTATTTAAAAACAAGAGTTTTTAGAGTTTTAATGGATTTAAGCAAGACAATTTTCGCTTCTCACTGAAAATGGATGGAATCAAGATCAACATTGTTAATTTAATAACGTAGATAGGAATTATTAATTTTGCCACTTTCTTTTTCTTTCTTTTTTCCTCATTTTGTCTTTATGACTTTGTATTTTTCTTTTTTATGATTTCCCGACCGAAGAAAAGGCAGCGAGATGGAAGGCTGCCGTGTTAACAGTGAATCGAGATGATATCTCGACGCGTGGCAAAAAAGCCACCGTGTCGCCGTTGGAATGGCGAAAAATTTGTCTCGGCACGTATGCAACATTGTTGCGTGCAGACCACCGTAATAGCGCAGCCGGAATTGCAAATATTCGTCCTACACCATTCTCACGAACCGCTTGTACTCCTCTGCCCCCCCCCTCTCTCTCTCTCTCTCTCTCTCTCTCTTTCTCTCTTCCTTCCCTTTTCTCCCTCTCGGCCTTCTTTTTCGGACAATTCTTAAGAAAGTTGATTCGTTCCTTTCTATTTTTCCATACCACAAAGTTCGTTCCTTTCTATTTTTCCATCGGGTTATAGCTAGCTTCATGCCATTCGCGACCAGTCGAAGGACTCTAGAATTCAAAAAGATATGAAATAGAATTGTATATTAAAATTTATATTAATTATATAAACGAGACGAGATTTAAAATTAATAATTTACCGATATTTACATTACATGGCAAGCTATATTAAATATCTCTGTTTTTTTTATGTTATTGCAATTCCATAGAATACGATATTGTATAATACGAATGCGTTTGAGAAAAATATTCTAATATTTAAGATTATTTTTCGTGTTTATATTTTTAAAATGTAGTTGTTCAATTAGGTAAGGTAAGGTTGAAAATGATTTGGTGCTACGTAATAATTATATCCTCAAGTTATAACACGGGAGAGATTAAATGGATTAAAGTACAGTAAGCAGACAGCATTAAATTTTCAACGTACAACGACAGTTATTCGCACAGCCAACACAGTTAGCCGACACAAAAGTGGGCACTTTACATGTCATTGTTGCGTAATTGAAATTAGCCCGGGCGGTGATTTTCGTCTCCAGATTTTCGTTGCGCGAATCGCCGAGCTCATTTGATCGCGAGCTTAAGCGCCGGATTTACATGGTAAAACGCCGAAGCGGAAGGACGTGACACGTGCTCGCGCTCCCGCCTTCGATCCGCGAATTTCCTCCGGCGAATAATCGTAGCGGAATACAAATGGCGGCGGCCTGCCGGCCGGCCGGCCAGTTATCCGTGCCAGGAAATTAACTCGATTGTTAACCCACATTCACGCACTCTGTATGAGAGATATAGCGATGCGCAGATACCGTCGGGCGTTATGGTTTCGGCGCGGAGTTATGGCTGGCTTTGTGACACGTTCGAATCTGAATCAATCGACCGCGAATGAAAACCGCACGAGATGATACTTATCGTGCGATCAACACGGATTACGTACAACATGGTTCTGCGGTCCGAGATGCGGTCACGATTTGCGAATCGCTTCACGGGGATGAGCACGCGGAAAAAAAAAATATTAGTGTATTAAATCAATATCGATTTTTCCCATATATAAGCAAGAATATTATAATCTTCTTAGAACAATTTTCTTGATTTGATTGAGATTGTATCGATTGCGAATATAGATATATTCTTATATTATAATCTTCGTATAG
Organism: Pogonomyrmex barbatus; assembly: GCF_055798465.1. Lineage (NCBI taxonomy): Eukaryota > Metazoa > Arthropoda > Insecta > Hymenoptera > Formicidae > Pogonomyrmex > Pogonomyrmex barbatus. The sequence continues at coordinate 1,199,993 of NW_028297115.1, read as the reverse complement.
AAGATGTTGAGCTGAGCAAAAGTAATGTATTGTATCAAATAAATTCAATCAAAACTAAAATTTTTAAGAAGATTATATTTTTACTTATATGAGAATTATACAAGAAATTAACCTTGATTTAAAAGTTAATTTTTAGTTTTTCTATCTAACGTACACAGAAAAAATGGTTTTGCTTAAATATTTAAAAATTTGATATGAGATTCGAAAAAAATTTTATTAGGTCATCAAAATAATTACGTAGAGTGTTCGAATTGATTCAATTTCCTAGAATATGAAAAAAAAAAAAAATGTTTGCAATATTAAGCATCCTTACTTAATTATTTTTGATGATCCACCAAAATTATTTTCAGATTTTCAAATTTTAGAAAATCTTAGTCAAGTCAAAACGGATAATTTCAACAGAGAGAAAATTATCACTGATACAAAATTTATCAAAAAAAAAAAAAAAAAAAAGGTTGAAATTTAAAACCCGTAAAACTCAATTTACCCAATTTTGAAGCGTCTGCAATTAGTAAGATTTGAGTTTGAGGACACCTTGCATTATATAGTTGGGTTTATCGTCGTACACAAGTTTCATGAAATATTCAAGTCATTAGCAGAGTGGAGAACCCTATCGCATTATGCAGGCGGCGGGGAGTCATAAGTTTAAGATGTGTAAATCGCGCAAGCCTTTACGATGCTCTCTTCCAACGAGGTAGTAGCTCGACAGTAGATAGAGCTGTGCATTGTATTTGTCACGAAGGAGGCGGCGTAAGAAAGAAATATCGGCGGAGGTATGACCGTGGGCAAACAACGCATGCAAATTAGCCGCGAGACACGCTTGCTAAATTAGCCGCGAAACGTTCTTGAGGAAAGCACGAGCGGCCGATATTTCAATTTGCGAGCTTTTATCGTTGCATCGACCCCCGATATAACGACGTCATCCTTGGAAATTATGAATACCATTATGTATTCCTTCTCCTTTTCTTTTGTTATTTATTGCGCTCCGCGGCATTAAAGAAAAAACCGGTGGCGGCGGGGGGGGGAGGGGAGGAGCGAATTAAGTACATTTACGTCCTTTTAAATCTTATATTGATATTTAATATCATAATATTTTTAACTCCTCTTCCTCTTTCAAACCCGAACGATACAATTTCTGTCTTATATATATATATATATATTCCCTCCCCCCCTCCCCCCCATTTTATCCTTCAAACAGAAATTACAAATTCTAATATATTATAAATTATTATTATTAATCATAACATATTTTTACAATAGTTGTGATGACAAATTATTATCAGACGAATGATTTTGTCAAATAGCGGATAACGATAATGAATGAACCGCGCGTATCACTTTTTCCCGGCGTTTTAACATTTTGCAGCTGAACCCTCGATATCAGTTTATCGGTTCTGCGTTTCTGCGTTTGGAACAATTATAGCGGCAAAATGTAGCAACGACAACGCGCGCCGCTTCGCCGCGACCGAAATTGCGACCGCAAAATCACACATCTCGACGGAGGTTCTTCATTTCGCCCCGCGTGTTCGCGGCGATGCGCCGGGGGGGGGGGGGGGGTAGGTACGATACACCGAAACACCGCGAAACTTTGTCGTATAATTTCCCATAACTGAAGGGCGGAAAAACACGGTTCGCGATTCGGGCGGGTATAGAGATGAGAAAAAGCGCGCGGCCAATAATGAGGATTTATATCGCGCTGCGCGTTATCTCTCGCGCCTTATAATTACAACGAGGGTGTTGCCGCCACCCCCGGAAAGGATCACCGGCGCTCTCTCTCTCTCTCTCTCTCTCTCTCTCTCTCTCCACCGGCTCATACTTAACGTCGAAAGTCACGTGCCATCGCGCGACCGGAAAGATAAGCTACGTGCTCGCGCGCTTCGCGCGCGGAGGAACGGAAATTGTGCGTTTCTCGTATTCGGGGGGAGGGGAGGGGAGGGGCGAGAGCGAGGGGAGAACTGTGGACCAGTTTTCCCATCAGTTAAGTCATCTTGCATTTCGGAGTGATGCAGATGAGAGAAGTAATAATCCTCTTATTCGAGCGCGCGTCGGCGAGATAGATTGTGTGTCGCGTCGCGAAATAGAGCTTGATAACTGTCGCGCATGCGTGCATACGACGAACGCGGATTACTCGCTACGCTTCGCTCCGCTCCGCTTCGCGTTTTCGTATTGTCGGCGCGTCGCACCGATTCCGGGATCTTATCCCGTTGCATTTTTCATCGGCGCTACCTGCGTTCGGATTTTTGAGACTATCGGGCGAATTTTATTACAGGCTAAAACGATATACACCAAATTTTGATATATATATATATATATATATATAGGATGTTTCAAAAGTGGAGATCGATACAGCCCGTAACGCTTAGATTCGGTTCGTCTTATTTCTCTGGGTTTGAACTTCTCTAATTATTCCTGTCGATGTTTCTACTCCGAGATAGTTAAACTTCATAACCTGTTCGATGACCTTGTCGTTAACCACGCTTTCGAAATTTATTATCAAAATCAAAAGAGAAGATAGTCTTTAATAAGTTCATAATATAATTAAAGTCAAATAAAAATTACGGGCCGCTTTAACACTTATTCAGGACGCGCACCTCCTCATCTCTGTCAACGGAAAATAATTATATAAGACAGTTCGGATAGACAAAGATTGCTAAAATATAAAAAAAAAATTGCATTGTCATTATCGTCATATTATATAAATCATATATACATATTGATATAATAATTAATATAATAACCCCAACGAAATTATTTTCGTATTTGTATCTGATCATATTTTTACATTCTTTAACAAAAGTTTCTTCTCCATGTGAGAAATTGTAATTTAAAGGGTATTCAAAAACTTACCTGACCATTTATTAATATTGATTATCCTCGTTTAACGGCAATCGTGACAGTGTCTAATAAACGTTTAAAAAAAAAAAGTGACAGAGATTTGCGTGAAACTGCGACGCACGCTTCATAACACAAATCTGCATCGTCTCTTCCATATATCCGTTGCAATCTCATTACCTCCGTACGTAATTCTCGATGCAGATTTAGCTCGTGAATGACGTGAATCTGCGCACCGAAGGGTAAATAATCCCATTATCCAATCCGGGAAAAGAGATACTGCCGCTGCGGGAGGGAGAGATGAGGGATTTTACCACGGAAATCCGTAACGGAGAGCCTGCAACACGAGAGAACGGACGACGATACTCGCTTAAACAAGGAGCGAGAAAGAGAACGAAGAGCGACGGAGGGGGGGAGGTTGAGGCGGACGGAAGAGGGCTGAATTAGCGAGCTACGTAAATTAGGGGCGATCCTTTAGGCCCTTGTTTAATTTAGCGAGCCCCGGCGCCACGGCCAAGATACACACGTTTTACAGTACACCCTCTCTCGTACAACCCTGTTTGCACGAATTCATGTCAGTCTGGGTTATGTTGCATACATCCGGTCGCCATATTCCGGTGCCCTTCAAGAGACAGACAGTCTTGAGGACACCGTTGTGGTCGAAGTTGCTCGTTAAGTGACGTGAAAGTTTGTGTGTGTGTGTGTGTGTGTGTGTGTGTGTGTGTGTGTGTGTGTGTGTGTGAGAGAGAGAGAGAGAGAGAGAGAGAATGTTAATTCTCTGTTTATGGTTTATACTGAACGTTGTTTAATTATAATATTCGAAAGAGATTTATTAACAAAAAAAAATGTTACATAAATGTAGGAAATGAATATCGAGTATAATTGTATGATATTTTATTCCACTTTATTCAAGATGACATTATACAATGCGCGAGCTCTCGGAAATCGTCTTTCACTCTTAGCGGGCGATTTTGGAGTGTGTCGCGAATCTCGCAAAAATTCGCCGAATTCGATCGTGTCTTTTTTCGAGAAAATCTTCGCCAATCAAAGAAAAACACGAGTTTTCGATCATTACGAGAATATAATACGTGATCAGCTGTTTTCGATCAAAGCTGTTTGCTTCGGTTCGCGACATAAACACGTTTTTGCAAAAACAAATCTAACGATAGTTAAGAAGCGATACATTTATACACGCGGATACAATTATATTTAATTTACTAATTATATTTAATTAAATATGAAATTTTCGAATCGGATATTTTGTGCAATGTAATCATAAAATATTGTATGTGTGCGTCCGTGCGTGTACGCGTGCATACACGCGCATACATTTATATATATATATATATATATATATATATATATATATATATATTTTATGGGCAAAATATTTATAAGAATTAAAAAACATACACTATTTTTAAAGCAGTAGTTTACACATTTTTTTCTAAACACACATAATTTTTTATGGTTACCAAGTAAAATATTTTCGTGCTTCTACGTTGTGGTGAACTAATTTTATAATGCCAGTATCCTGAATTTTGCAGGAAAAAGCCAAAAGTAAAGGGGAAAGCATACGGTGATAGCGAAATGTTGCATTTTCTTAATCACATTTTTAAAGCGGTGTGTGAAAAGGAGAGAGAGAGAGCATTCGCAAAACGTGAAATGAAATATGATTTAGAGAAGAGAAAGAATTCTACGACGTTCGACGGAATATTTTCCCCGCATGTGAAAAGATTTTACAAATTATTTTGCGTATGCGCACGAGTAAAAAAGTAGACGGTGTCCGAGAATATAAACAGGAATATTGAATGTATTTTACGAATATTAACGCGCAGTCATCATTTTGCCAGCATGTAACATGAAAAAAGAGAATATCTTCATGCACGTTGCCGATGTGTCGCTGCTATTTTACGTTTGTTTCTTATTATTTGATCACAGGAAACACAAGAATCGTGTATTTATCTTTTAAAATTGTTTACAAATATAAGTTGAAAAGTTATTTTTTTGTCGGTTTGAACTTGTTTTTAAAACCCTTTTATACATTTTTTTAAATATCTTGTTTAACTAATGTTTTATTTGTTTAATTTTTTTTTATAATAATATTTTTTGTCTCTCTAAGGAAAAGTATTAAAACATCTAATAAGTTTCAACATGTTTGCGTGATTTGTTGCTTTATTGTTTATTTGTTTATCATAAAAATGTCTTTGGATTAATATATAAATTAATATATATAATTATAATATATTATAATTATAATTATAATATAAATATATAATATTAATATATAATTCAAAGATACATAAACTTTCAGATATATATATATATATATATATATATATATATATATATTGCTAAAACTAGAATAGGAAATAGAACATAACATAATGTAATATATAATTATATTAATGAGAAATATCATATTATTCATATCGGCTAAAATTATATTTTATTAGATAAAATTAAATCTCTAAAAGATATATTTTTAACATTTGTTGTTAAAAATTTACTGAATACATTTGAGACAAATTTATTAATAATAACAAAATTCGTTATTCTTGAAATAGGATGCACCTTGCAGATTTACATCGAAGTCTGGAACAACGTTTCTCAAACTAGTTTGAAATAAGCTAGATAATTTCGAAAAAGTGCAAGATAATACGAAGTTGTATTAAATCTATATTGAAATGGAAGTGAAGTACAAAGAATGATTCTTTCAAGAAATTGAAATAATAAAATGACAATGAACTAATAATTATTTGCCTTTATACCTTGCTATAAGACAATTATAGGCATTATTTAATCATTTTAATTTACATAATAT